>NW_026136862.1:102500-220000 GCF_905237075.1 Dicentrarchus labrax | reverse complement strand
TAATCACATAAAGTGGAATACATTTAGAGAGACACTCCTCTGGTGGATGGGTTAGGGTAGGGGTCAGGGGTCAGGGGTTAGGGGTTAGGGTTAGTGGGGGAAAGTGTTTCTGGAAGTCGCTCAGAGTGAGACCTCTTCGTGTTCGCCCTCTCTGTGTCTTGACGTGGCGCCGGGCCGCCGCCATGTTGTTTTGCTTCGTTGTCAGCTGAGAGGAGCAGCAGCGGCAGCAGAGCGGAGGTGAGTGACACATTTACCTTCATTCACACTCACCTGGACCGGACTGACCTCACACTTCACCTGGACTCAGCCGGGTCACCTGTCACCTGTTAATGACGCTGCAGGTTAATGCTGCTGTTAGCTGTTATTAGCTGTTATTAGCTGTTAGCTCTGAGGCTAACTGAGATACAGAGTTCAGATGTTCGTTTGAGTGAAAAGCTTCAGGTACAGGTGAAACACTGACGCACCTCACCTGTACGGGTCAGAAAGGTACCTGCTGACGTCAGCCTGTACTGTCAGAGTGGACTTTAAATATCAAAGTCAGCTGATCATTGATTATCAGCTCATTGATCTGTCCTGTGTTAAAGTCTGTAACAACTAAACACTGATGGTAAAACTGTTCGATAATATTATTGATTATTGGTATTATTGATGTTGTTTTAAAGTCTATTCACTCAATAGTTAATACAAACATGTGATTATCAATAAACAGAAAACATTCTCATACAAGAGCCAGAACCAGAACAATCAATACATATGATCAATATCAATATCAATATCAATATCATAATTCAATTTTGAGAGAGACAGAGAGAGAGAGAGAGAGAAAAGACAGACAGACAGAGATTTTTTATTTTGATTTTTGAACAATACTTTATTTACATTAACTAACTGTAACAAACAGTTCCACAATCAATAGATCAGTTGAGGAAGGATGTGAACTTTAACTCTCCACCGGTCACCCGGCACAACAGCTCCTCATGAGCCCACTGCTGCTCAAACACATCTGTATTCCCTGTGACCCTGTGGAAGCAAAACTCCAGCCTCAGTCTGGCCTTCACATTGTACCTCCACAGGGTCACAGGGTCAAGGGTCGGCCCACCCTGCAGTCTGTCCCTACGAGTCAGGTATATCGACATTTTAGCCTCACCAATTAAAAAGTTTAGGAGTCGACACTTTACTTTTTCTGTTCTTTTAAAACCAACCACAAATAAAAACAGGGGCAGTAAAAATGACACCAAATAGATTAAAAACACGAGTTAAAACGTTAAAAATGTCTGCCAATCTCCTGCACTCAGTAAAAACATGGAAAATGTTCTCAGTCAGTCCACAGAATGGGCACTCCTTTACAACACTGTGATTAAGAACAGATAAAAGGCATTGGTGGCAATGGCACCATGTAAAATCCTCCACTGGAGATCTCCAGTTCTTTTTTTTAGAGGAGGTTTGTATAATGTTCTCCACTGGGGGCTCAGCCCACCCAGCCTCTCAGTCCACACACACTGCGCTCTGTCACACAGCCGAGTTTTGTGGATAGTTTTTACACAGTTTGTGTACAGAGTTTTTTTGTCAGTCTTGTGTAGGCTCAATGTACTCCCATCATTGTGTCTCAGGAGGGGGCCGCTGAGCTCTGTGAAACCAGGGCACAAGTAGATCTCGGGATACGGGTCTGTGGAGTCCGGCTCAGCCTCTCCCCTGCCGTATTTGAGGAGAAGGATTCTCTCCTTCTCCGTCAGCCTCCTCCTCCAGAGCTCTAGGCTCCTCTGCGTCAGCCGGACAGAGCGCACCCCCAGCAAGAGCCCAGAGTGACATCTGTGAGCTCTGGTCCTGCTGCATCTATCAGTTGTTTGAGGCAGACAACTCTGGAGCTGCACAGCACCCCCATCAGCCCAGGCACAGTGCTGCAGCACACGTCCATCTTTGCACCACAGATTATAGGCTCCTTTAATAACCAGTGCAGAGAGTTACACTTCTCACTTCTTTTACATTTAAAAAGCCCCCAGGATTTAAAAACACCCTGATAAAAAGGAGGCAACCCACCTAACTTTAAGAATTTAAAATCAGTTAAAAACAGAGCAGCATCCAGCCCCAGGTTATTGACACGCCTGAGTATGCAGCTGGCCACGTCTCTCCACACCAGATCTTCAGGTCCAGTCAGATACTTTTGATTGAACTGGAGCCTGAAGGTGGCTGTCCTGCTAGCCAGGTGGACCAGGCCCTGGCCCCCCCTCATCTCTGGATAAAAACAATACAGACTGTGGTATCCAGTGCAATTTCCAGTTCCAGAAGAAATTGACAATCTTCACTTGAATCTGGGCAATGAGACCTGTTGGAGGGTCCAGACAGGCTAACCGGTGCCATAACATGGAGGCTACCAGGTTGTTTAGGATTAGGACCCTCCCTCTAAAAGATATTTGTGGGTGGAGCCACCTCCACTTAGCCAGTTTGTTATCCACTGTTTCTAAAATGTTTTCCCAGTTTTTCTTTCCATTGTCGCTGTTTCCGAGATAAATACGGAGATACTTTAAGCCTTCTCTTCTCCATATCAGGCTTTGAGGGAGAACAGGGAGGCCCTCCCGCCATTCACCAACAGCAAGAGCCTCGCTCTTCCTCCAGTTCACCCTCGCAGCCGACACAACAGAAAACTTCTCGATTACAGAATTTAAAACACACACATCCTGTTGATCTTTGATAAAAACAACGACATCGTCAGCATAAGCAGATAAAACAACACTACTGTTAAAACCAGGTAAAAACAGGCCTCTAACAGATGATCTTATCTTTTGTAGGAGGGGTTCCAGGGAGAGTGCATAGAGCATCCCAGACAGGGCACAACCCTGTCGGACGCCTCTATGCACTCTAAAAGGAGCACACAAGCCACCACTAAACTTTAGCACACTCTCAATGTCACTGTACAACACCTTGATCTTGGCTATGAGACCAGCGCTGAACCCAAACCTCTCCATGACCTTCCAAAGGAAGTCGTGTTCAACGCGGTCAAAAGCCTTTTCTTGATCTAAAGAGATCCATCCAGTGTTTATGCCTAATGAACTGGAGACCTCCAAAACATCCCGAATGAGGTAGATATTATCTACCATAGACCTGCCGGGCACACAGTACGTCTGGTCCCGGTGGAGAATCTGCTCCATGGTTCCTTTCAGCCTATTGGCCAGGACTTTAGACAGTATTTTGTAGTCAGTGCAGAGGAGAGAGACAGGACGCCAGTTTCTGATTTCTTGCAAATTACCTTTCTTGGGCAAGAGGGTAATTACGGCTCTCCGACATGAGAGTGGCATTGACCCAGACACCAGACTCTCATTAAAAACATCTCTGATGTCATGGGCCAAGATGTCCCAGAAGGCTTTGTAGAACTCAACAGTGAGGCCGTCGATGCCTGGAGCCTTTCGCCCCTGCATGCTCTGCAGTGCAGCGTAGAGCTCTTGTGGAGTCAGTGGGCTGTCGAGCTGTGAATTAGCCTCTCTAGATATCTGAGGAAGTCCACCACAGAACTCCTCCATCAGTTCTTCGTTCTCCTTGAACTCACTCTCAAACAATGAGGCATAAAACTCAACAGCTCTTTTCCTTATCAGGCCTGGCTCTGTCAGCTCTTGCCCTGTCTCAGAGAGCAGAGAGTGGATTTGTCTCCTCTGCCCTTGTTTCTTCTCAAGCCCAAAGAAGAAACTCGATGGAGCATCCATCTCCGTTATGTTTTGAACCCGGGACCGGACCAGCGCACCCTGTACTTTAGTGTCCAGCAGGTTGGCTAATGCCATCTTTTTAGTCTTGAGGATTTCAATATATCCTCGATTTCCTGTGGACTCACTTGTACACTCGAGATCCACAATATCAGTCTCCAGATCTCTGATAGATCTGGTGATGTCGCGTGTGACATTGAGCGTGTGCTGCTGACATAAAAGTTTAATTTGAACCTTTCCATGGTCCCACCACTGCCTCAGACTGACAAACTCGGTTTTTTTCTGTTTAAAATCATTCCAAAAATAACTTAAAGCCTCCTTGAACGATTTATCAACAGTTAAAACAGAGTTAAAATGCCAATAGGCTCTTTTGGGTAAAATTCAATTCAATTAAATTCAATTCAATTTTATTTGTATAGCGCCAATTCATAACAGAAGTTATCTCAGGACACTTTTCAAATAGAGCAGGTCTAGACCGAACTCTTTATAACATTAATTACAGAGACCCAACAGTACCACCATGAGCAAGCACTTGGAGACAAGGGCAAGGAAACACTGCCTGTTAAAAGGCAGAAACCTAGGACAGATCCTCCGGCTCTAGGTGGGTGGTCGTCTGTCTCGACCAGTTGGGGTGAGAGAGAGAGAGAGAGAGAGAGAGAGAGAGAGAGAGAGAGCAGACAGACAGACAGGTGCACAGCAACAACAGTATTGGCAATGGCAATCTAGCAGGACCATGGCAGGAGGCTCCACCAGGATCGACAAGAACCTGCGAGACGAGAAAGCACAAGAACTCCGGGGAAGAAGTGGAGTTAGTAACATGCATTAATGGGACATGAATGAGTGCAGAAAGAGAGAGGAAGAGAGGAGCTCAGTGCACCATGGGAAATCCCCCGATAGTCTAGGCCTATAGCAGCATAACTAAGGGATGGTTCAGGACTCACCTGATCCAGCCCTAACTATAAGACTATTATACTATTCATTAAAAAAACCTGGGCTGGATCATAATGTTTTGGCAAATTTCAGGCCTATATCCAAATTGCCTTTCTTCTCTAAAATCTTAGAGAAGATTGTTTATTCCCAGCTCATGGACTTTTTAAATGAACACAATATTCTTGAGACTTTCCAATCCGGTTTTAAAACATTGCACAGCACAGAATCAGCGCTTTTAAGAGTTTTTAATGATATCTTTTAGCTACTGACTCTGGACACTGTGTTGTCCTTGTACTTTTAGATTTGACTGCAGCATTTGATACAGTGGATCATGAAATCCTGATCGCTCGTTTGGAGCAGTGGGTGGGCATCAGTGGCTCAGCACTGGAATGGTTCAGGTCCTACCTGTCACATCGGACTTTCTGTGTCAGCCTTGATGACTCTGTGTCCTCCACTGCTCCTCTCTCATGTGGGGTCCCACAGGGCTCTGTGCTTGGCCCTCTTTTATTTTCTCTTTATCTACTCCCACTTGGTTCCATTCTCAGGAAACATGGCATTTCTTTTCACTGTTATGCGGATGACAGCCAGATCTATATCCCCCTCAAAAAATCAGAATCCTACTCTGTTGACCCACTGCTAAAGTGCTTACACGACCTTAAAACTTGGATGTCTTTGAATTTTCTGAATTTTAATGAAAAAAGACAGAAGTAATGGTCTTTGGTGGCACTTCTGTGACCCCCCCAGTTGATCTGGGTTCTTTAGCGCAATATCGCAAACCAATTGCAAAAAATCTTGGGGTAAAAGTTGACACAGACCTTAAATTTGACAGCCAAATTAAAGCTGTGGTAAAGTCTAGCTTTTTCCAGTTAAGGCAGCTGGCAAAAATCAAATCAGTCCTTCAGAGACAGCACTTTGAGACAGTAATCCACGCCTTTGTGACCACTCGGCTGGATTACTGTAATGCACTTTATATGGGGGTTAGTGGGTCCTCCATTTCTCGTCTTCAACTGGTACAAAATGCTGCTGCACGTCTTTTAACTGGCACACGCAAGTATGAGCACATTTCACCTATTTTAGCTTCACTCCACTGGTTGCCCGTCCATTTTAGGATTCATTTTAAAATTCTTTTATTTGCTTTTAAAGCTTTGAATGGCCTTGCCCCTTCTTACCTCTCTGAGCTGCTGCACCCCTACACTCCCAGCCGTTCTCTCAGGTCAGCTGACCAGCTGCTCCTGACAGTGCCTAAAGCTAGGCTTAAGCTCAGAGGGGAACGAGCGTTTGCCGTTGCAGCTCCAAAACTTTGGAATGGATTGCCGCTGCACATTAGACAGGCCACCTCTCTGTCTCATTTTAAAACTCTTCTTAAAACCCACCTCTTCTCTTCGGCTTTTGATGCCATGTAGAGCGTTGATTCTATGTGTACACATGCATATTTTTATCTTGTGTGGGCAGTGCTTTTTATTTATTTCTGTTATTTATTTTACTTATTTTATTTTATTTTATTTTATTGCTTTTATCTTTTATTGTGTATCTTCGATTGTGTTATTTATTTATTCTGTATATCTTTTTGTGCAGCACTTTGGAAACCTTGTGTTTGTTAAATTCGTGCTATATAAATAAAGTGGATTGGATTGGATTGGATAAGCTTTATCAAAGAGGAATGTCTTAAGCCTACTCTTGAATGCGGAGAGGGTGTCTGCCTCCCGAACCACAACTGGAAGCTGGTTCCACAGGAGAGGAGCTCATAACTGTTGCACATTGATTGATCAGCTCATTGGTTATTAAAATGTTAAAGATCAATGTCAGAACTGAAGTCAGTACTGCAGTATAGTTAGTAGTGGTTAGTAGTACTGCAGTACACTGATATTCCATTTACCCCCCTCCCCCAGCTTTTATCTGACAGTGTGTCCGACCCCTCCCGTCTCCCAGCGTTGCCATGGCAACCTTCCCAGAGTACATCGCTCAGAACGAGGAGCGTGATGGCGTGCGGTTCAGCTGGAATGTGTGGCCGTCCAGCCGGCTGGAGGCGACCCGGATGGTGGTCCCGGTGGCGGCCCTGTTCACCCCGCTGAGGGAGCGACCCGACCTGCCCCCCATCCAGTATGAGCCGGTCCTCTGCAGCCGCGCCACCTGCCGCGCCGTGCTCAACCCGCTGTGGTACGAATCACTGCTCACCTGTGTGAAGTCATAGACAGAGGTCAGAGGTCAGTCCGTAACCTGTCTAACCTCCAACTGTCTGTCTGTTTCAGCCAAGTGGACTACAGAGCCAAACTGTGGGCCTGTAACTTCTGCTACCAGAGGAACCAGGTTCAGTATTTATAGTACAGACACAACTTTATTAACACTGTACAAACACACAACTTTATTAACACTGTACAAACACACAACTTTATTAACACTGTACAAACACACAACTTTATTAACACTGTACAAACACAACTTTATTATCACTGTACAAAAACAACTTTATTAACACTGTACAAACACAACTTTATTAACACTGTACAGACACAACTTTATTAACACTGTACAAACACACAACTTTATTAACACTGTACAAACACAACTTTATTAACACTGTACAAACACAACTTTATTAACACTGTACAAACACACAACTTTATTAACACTGTACAAACACAACTTTATTAACACTGTACAAACACACAACTTTATTATCACTGTACAAACACACAACTTTATTAACACTGTACAAACACAACTTTATTAACACCGTACAAACACACAACTTTATTAACACTGTACAAACACAACTTTATTAACACTGTACAAACACAACTTTATTAACACTGTACAAACACAACTTTATTATCACTGTACAAAAACAACTTTATTAACACTGTACAAACACAACTTTATTAACACTGTACAAACACACAACTTTATTAACACTGTACAAACACACAACTTTATTAACACTGTACAAACACACAACTTTATTAACACTGTACAAACACAACTTTATTAACACTGTACAAACACAACTTTATTAACACTGTACAAACACACAACTTTATTAACACTGTACAAACACAACTTTATTAACACTGTACAGACACACAACTTTATTATCACTGTACAAACACACAACTTTATTAACACTGTACAAACACAACTTTATTAACACCGTACAAACACACAACTTTATTAACACTGTACAAACACAACTTTATTAACACTGTACAAACACAACTTTATTAACACTGTACAAACACACAACTTTATTAACACTGTACAAACACAACTTTATTATCACTGTACAAAAACAACTTTATTAACACTGTACAAACACAACTTTATTAACACTGTACAAACACACAACTTTATTATCACTGTACAAACACACAACTTTATTAACACTGTACAAACACACAACTTTATTAACACTGTACAAACACACAACTTTATTAACACTGTACAAACACACAACTTTATTAACACTGTACAAACACACAACTTTATTAACACTGTACAAACACACAACTTTATTATCACTGTACAAACACACATAATGTCCTCACAGTGGAGGTCGTACACTGACACTGGTCCTCACAGAGATAGCAGACACACACAGTGACAGATGTTCTCTTTCAGTTTCCTCCATCCTACGCGGGGATCTCTGAGGTGAACCAACCTGCTGAGCTGCTGCCTCAGTTCTCCACCATCGAGTATGTGGTCCAGGTAAGACTGACAGACAGGGACAGACATGTTCAGACAGACCCTATTGTCAGGTGTGTAACCTGATGTGGTCTTTTTCCTCAGCGGGGTCCTCAGATGCCACTGGTCTTCCTGTATGTGGTGGACACCTGTATGGAGGACGAGGACCTGCAGGCTCTGAAGGAGTCTCTGCAGATGTCCCTGTCTCTGCTGCCTCCCACCGCGCTAGTCGGACTCATTACCTTCGGCCGGATGGTTCAGGTCCACGAGCTCGGCTGTGAAGGGATCTCCAAGAGCTACGTCTTCAGGGGGACCAAAGATCTCAATGCCAAGCAGCTACAGGTAACTATTCCTGCAGGAAGCTAGTTCACTAACACAACAACTAGTCCATCACCCAGACCATCCATTTTCCTTATCTGGGTCTGGGTTTGTAGTATCCCACACACACTAGCTCCTCCTGGAGAATCCTGATGTGTTCACAGTAGGGATGGAGAGATTCACCGATTGGAATCGGTGGTCCGAGATGTGAGTGCACCGGTAGCTTCAGTGTGCATCGGATACAACTGCCGGCTAAATGCGCAATGTATCTTTCTTTGCGTGTCTGCATCGGTGAAACCCATGGTTACATCGATTATTACATAGTTTATCTCCTCTGCACCCGTGTTTTTGAGGCGCCTTGAACGCACCATCACTATGCGCCGCAGACGCAGTTAGTTAGTAAACAGAAAAAATGGAGGGAAGCGACACAACAGGTGAAGAGTCATTATACATTTGTAAGCAGTTGCAATTGTTTATTATTGTTTAACTGTTATATTGTTGTATAAATCTCAATGATTTCTGCTCTCACTGCTCAGTTAGCCAACTAGAAAAGTGTCAGCTCAAGCACATCAGTCTGGCAGCAGTAGTATGGGCATTGCACTATGATGAAGTTATTTGCACAATGCACATTGTTGATGTTGGGAAGTTTTTTAAGTGTTTTGTAAAACATTGTGAAATTACAGACAGAACACTATTAGTAAAAGGACCTGAGAAAAGGACTGTTTTGTTTTTGTTTTTTTATTAAGAGGCCAAAAAGAAATTATCCGAATACAATACATTTAGTGTTGTATAAGTAGAGAATGAGATTAAAAACACATGTAATGAAAAAAATATTTTTTGTTTATGATTTAGTGTTTATTAGGAATAATCCTCTGTCTGTACCATATTGAATTGCATCTTCTTTTTAAGTTGGATTTATTAGTTTGCTTTATAGAAAACAATCAAGTATCAAATACATTAGAAATCAGATGTGGGCTTGTAAATTCTTTGTATTGTGTTGAATCGTTTTGAATCGCATCATGAATTGCATCGAACCGAAACGCATTGTATAAAGTCAAATCGTTGTCAAATCATTAATGAATCGCATCGCATCGTGAACAGAGGTAAATCGTATTGCATCGTATCAGCAGGGGGCTCCACTGTATCGTTAATGTATCATATCACTGGCAACGTATCGAGATGTGTATCGAATCGGCCTCAGTGGTGGGGATTCACATCCCTAGTTCACAGGCCTAATGGGACGTGTAACCCGTCCAGTGTGATGTGGGTTCGCCCCAGAGTCTCCTCCCAGGTGGATGTGTCCTGATTACAGCCACCTCAGCAATAGAGTCTTTAAAGATGTCCCACTGTGGCCCCAATGTGTCGTCTGCAAAACCTCTGGGGTGCGCTCCTCTCTTTTGCAGATCATCGCGGTTTACAGTTACACATTCACACCTGGAGTCTGATGTAGGGACTCAAGGGCACCTTTCCACAACATGAACCTAGTGCTAGTTCTGGGTTGGTCCTAGTGCCGGTTCAGGTGAGAGAACCGACTAGACACCCACCATACAGCTACATCATTACGTCACTGTATAGGCCTTCAGTGTTAGCTGTTGTTGCCAAGGTTATGTTAGATGGCTAGCTAGCTAGCTATTGGTGAGCTAACGTTACCCAAAAAAGCATTGCTACTAAGTTCTCACATCACCTCGAATGTAAGGTAATGTTAGCTCACCAATGGCTAGCTTTGTAACATCATAGCTGAGTGACCACAAGGCGTCTGCAGTTTTCCTGGCTAACAGTCGGTTCAAAATGCAAAGAACTGGTTTGAGATTAAGCACAGGCCCTCAAACTGCTTTGGTGGAAGAGATGGTATCAGTGGTAGGACTGGGCAAGCGCCAAGATTTTGAACCGACAACCTCTCTTACTTTTTGGCCACCACCTGTGTAAGCTAACAGCGCTAATGAACACACTAACTTTTACTAATTGTATGAATCATTTATGACTTTTCAGGAGATGCTCGGTCTCACCAAACCTTCAGCCACTCAGGCACGAGGTCCTCAAACTGCCCCACAGCCTCTGTCCAACAGGTAAACACACAGGTTTGAGTCAGTGATGTCTTCACAGTGCAGGCACGTCCTCGCAGCGCAGGCACGTCCTCGCAGCGCAGGCACGTCCTCGCAGCGCAGGCACGTCCTCGCAGCGCAGGTACATCTTCACAGTGCAGGCACGTCCTCACAGTGAAAGCACGTCCTCGCAGTGCAGGCACGATCTCGCAGTGCAGGCACGTTCTTACTGTCAGTATATAATTTTGTCCCTCAGAGTCTGAAGTGTGTTTTGTCTCTTCAGGTTCCTGCAGCCAGTGCAGAAGATCGACATGAACCTGACTGACCTGTTGGGGGAGCTGCAGCGCGACCCCTGGCCCGTCACACAGGGAAAGAGGCCGCTGCGCTCGCTGGGTGTCGCCATGTCCATCGCTGTGGGGCTGCTGGAGGTGAGCGGGGTCGAGGTTTTAAACCAATTCAGTTTTATTTATGTAGTGCCAAAGTTATCTGAGGACACTTTTTAGATAGCAGGTCTAGACCGAACTCCTTATAATTCTGTGTTCAGCTTCGAGCAGTGTGTGGGTGTCACACACAATCTGTGCTTTTACTCACAGTGCACCTTCCCCAACACTGGTGCTCGGATCATGACGTTCATCGGCGGCCCGGCAACGCAGGGCCCCGGAATGGTGGTTGGAGATGAACTGAAGATCCCCATCAGGTCCTGGCACGACCTTGAGAAAGACAACGCCAAGTTCATGAAGAAAGCCACGAAGCACTATGAGTCTCTAGCTAACAGAGCATCCACTAACGGTCACATCATCGACATCTACGCCTGTGCTCTGGATCAGACCGGCCTCCTCGAGATGAAGTGCTGCGCCAACTACACCGGGTACACACACACACACACACACACACACACACACACACACACACACACGTAGAGAATCATTCAAACCACCGAACGGTCGGGTGCAGTGATCAGCTGTCACTCACACACCTCCACTCATAAATACATCCATTCACTGAAATCCAAGATAGCGCAGTGCTACTGTATCGTCCTGTCTGAGCTCTTTGCCGTCTGTCTTCTTTGTTTCCTGTTATAGTTCGTGAATCAGTTCTTCAGAATTTAAGTATTTCTTTCTGCAGCAGGCGCACATAAACCCGGACAGAACCAGAGTTGGGAAACTCTCTCTTTTAGTTTCTTTATTCTTTTATGCACCAAAGCGACTGTTAAACTTAAAGTGAAGATGATTTAGTGTTGGGGATTAACTGGAGTGGCGCTGACTTAACTGGCACCTCAAGCAACTGGTCATACCATCACATTAACAATTACTGCAGTGCATGTGAACAGAGTGAAAATCAAACATCACAGCTGGTTTAAATGCCCTCTAACACTGATGACCCCCCCCCCAATCCACCCTGTATTGTGAGCGGTCTGTTAAAGAAAGACCAGATCCACAGAGACCCCTTTGTGACGTGCTGTGTTGGTATTCTGGTCTCTGCAGAGGTTACATGGTGATGGCAGACTCCTTCAACACGTCTCTGTTCAAGCAAACCTTCCAAAGAGTTTTCACCAAAGAAGTCCAGGGATCCTTCAAGATGGCCTTCGCCGCCACGCTGGAGGTCAAGGTACCAACTGCAGCTGACATCAGCTGAGAAATGGCACAGATGTGTTTGTCCACCAGAGGGCGCTGACGCACTGTTCAACAAACACTCCAGCATGAAAAATCTCTGTCAACCTCTTAAATATCAATGTTGGTCTCAACTTCCAGCCACAGACAGAAGCCCCGCCCCCAGCTCACCTGTGTCTCAGGTGAATAGACTCACTGTTGTGTGTTTTTGTTCCAGACGTCCAGAGAGATCAAAGTATCAGGAGCGATCGGACCCTGCGTGTCTCTGAGCGCCAAAGGACCCTGTGTCTCTGAGAACGTATGTAACAGCTGACCTTTGACATTCAGCACGTCTGATATCTGTGGAAATACTGCACACTACACATACTATACAGTATTTATGTTTATATATCGTATATGATATACTATATGTATACAGTACATCTGTATATAATCTGTGTACAACAAAGAGCTCTAATTTAAAAAACAGATAACTTATCAGTCTGAACCTGGGACTGTACTCTGTGTTATACTGCAGGACTCTGTGTTATACTGCAGTACTCTGTGTTATACTGCAGTACTCTGTGTTATACTGCAGTACTCTGTGTTATACTGCAGTACTCTGTGTTATACTACAGTACTCTGTGTTATACTGCAGTACTCTGTGTTATACTGCAGTACTCTGTATTATACTACAGTACTGTAGTAGTGCAGTGACCCTCTGTATGTGTGTTACAGGAGATCGGGACAGGAGGAACGTGTCAGTGGAAGATCTGTGGTTTGGATCCGACCACCACGCTGGCTCTTTACTTTGAGGTGGTGAACCAGGTACGAACACTTGACCTCTGACCTTTACATGGTCTGAGATCAGCCTGAAAATGTGCTGAAACTCAGTGCTTGAGTAAATGTAGCTTCCCACCCATGATCAGTACAGTTTTAGCGGCAGAGAGCACACTGAGGCATATACAATAAAGGAAACAGCTCAAGTCAACAAAATAAAAGCACCAGCTCAGGTCACATACATTTTAATTGAAGTTAATTTTACATCTGGTAGCTGAAGTCACAGGTGAAGTTTTGTTGGAACAGAAACCTGCTTCCAGTCCCAGTCAGGTGGTATCTACTGTATGTTTTCATTGTGGATCAGGGATTCTAAAAGGTTTATTGATTAATGAGAAAATATTAAATATACTAACACACACTAAGCACACAGAGACCATATCCATCAATAGTATTATTTTCTTATTGCTTATTATATAGTCAGATTGCCGACCCTTTGGATATGAAGTCAGACAAGCTCTGAAAACTTTCCTTATATTTTAAATTCAACTGCAAGAAATTCAGAACCAGAGCAAGAAGATTTGCAATCACATTTCAAATTGAGGTCCTGAGAAAATGTTCCTCTTCCACAGTATTTATTCCTTTCCTCAGCAGCAACTGCTCACTGCTGGTTAGAAAACATGTTTCAGTGAGATAGAAACGTTCACAGCCACACCAGCACTCCCATATCCACTATATACAAAACAGCACATGTGAGTCTGGATCCTTACGGTGTGTTCTGTGTCGGTCCTGGCGTCTGCTCTCAGTATGTCCAGAATACCTCCTTAAGGATGCGTTCAGGAGGATCCTGATCAGATGTTCAACCATCAGTTGAGATTATCCTGTCATGAACTGAATTATGGAGTACAAGTACAAGTCAGAGCACTCATCCTGAGGGAACCATGGATGTCTGTACTGAATTGAAACACTGAATCACTGTCTATAAGAGTCTGCTCCAATCAAGGCTCTTGTCTGGGCGTCTTTCCCTTTTTGAAGTTGAAATGTAGGGAGGAGGGCTGCGTCCAATCATTTTCTGAAACAGACAGTCCAACAATCACACCTGCCTTGCACAAGGATTGGTCAGGTGTGTGGAGGTGTGAAAGTAAGCAGCATCTGAACCAGAAAGCTGGAGGTAACCATCATTCACATCATCCATAGCCCTGAATGTGATGGAGGAGGAATGTCTTCAAACTGAAATGGAACTGCATTTCCCACAATGCAGTGTAACATTCACAGGCCAGTCTGATGACCGGTTGTCTGCAGATACAGCAGTTGTTTCTGTCTTTGGACTGATGGTGTAGAGGTGGTAGCAGTAGTTGTGTCAGCTGTGTTGGTCATGGTGGTGTTGGTGTTTTTGATGATGACGGTGGGCGTGTTGTCATTGTCGTCGTCGTCGTCGTCGTGCTGATGCGATTGGCTGTGTCCAGGTGGACGATGGAGCTCTGTGGGCGGGACTCCAGAGGCGTTCCAGAACATGGACACATCTGAATAAACCTGCCGATGCTCCGACGCATCGCTGCCCTGTACCTGCTGAAAACACATGGACAGAAGTTATGTTTCCATCAAGAATTACATTGTCAATATGTTTTATTGCTGCTTCACAACTAATCCTACAAGCCGCACACTCACGATTCACTTTGCCTTTCCGGAATCTTACTTACGTCTGCGTCATACAGGTGATCCAGGGGTTGAGGGCGGCACTGGTCAGAACTAGCCAGGCAGAGAAGGCAGACATCACAGCATGACTCTGTTGACCACTAAACGTCTCGTAAAGACACACTGAGATGTAGGGCAGCCAGCACACCAGCAAACATACTAGAAAACAGGAAACTGTTAGCACATAACCAAAAATACATGAACAGATCAGAACCAACCAAAAGACTGTCCACCAGCCGAGGTCTGGGGACTAGTTGCAGAGGTCTGGGGACTAACTGCAGAGGTCTGAGGACTAACTCTCCTCTTTGATAAAGCTTATAGTTAGGGCTGGATCAGGTGAGTCCTGAACCATCCCTTAGTTATGCTGCTATAGGCCTAGACTATCGGGGGATTTCCCATGGTGCACTGAGCTCCTCCCTTCCTCTCTCTTTCCTCCTGCTAGATTGCCATTGCCAATACTGTTGTTGCTGTGCACCTGTCTGTCTGTCTGTCTGTCTGTCTGTCTCTCTCTCTCTCTCTCTCTCTCTCTCTCTGTCTCTCTCTCTCTCACCCCAACTGGTCGAGGCAGACGACCACCCACCTAGAGCCGAAGGATCTGTCCTAGGTTTCTGCATTTTAACAGGCAGTTTTTCCTTGCCCTTGTCTCCAAGGTCTTGCTCATGGTGGTACTGTTGGGTCTCTGTAAATAACGTTTTAAAGAGTTCAGTCTAGACCTGCTCTATTTGAAAAGTGTCCTGAGATAACTTTTGTTATGAATTGGCGCTATACAAATAAAATTGAATTGAATTGAATTGAATCAACTGCAGAGGTCTGGGGACTAGTTGCAGAGGTCTGGGGACTAGTTGCAGAGGTCTGAGGACTAACTGCAGAGGTCTAAGGAATAACTGCAGAGGTCTAGGCACTAGTTGATGTCTGGGGACTAGTTGCAGAAGTAGAAGGACTTGTTCTCCATAGGTATGGCAGCTGAGGATTGTGGGTATTGTAGTATTTAAAGCCATCCACCAAACCAAGACAGAAACATCCTGATTTCTCAGTAACAGTCAAACAGATGGTTAAAACATAAACCTATAGTTTGATTTATGTGTCGTCCACTTTGTCTGCAGGCTGCTGCGGTGACCTTTGACCCCTCCTGCTTTTATGACACCACTGTGTGTTACCATAATGAGAGTAATGGCAGTGAGTCATGAAGGTAAACATGGAAGCTGATCCTCAGAGGCAATCAGAGTGACTCAGCTGTCCTTCTGTTGGACGTCTGATTTCTGCTCCATAGCTCAGGGTTTATCTCAGACATTCAACATGTCCTCTCTGCTCCTGTTGTCATGGCAACATGCACATATGCTACTACTGTTGGTGTTGAATTTTATGACTATATGTTCTTTCCACACATGAGGCAGCTTTCCTTTCTATGATGTTTGCAGATAATTCAGACACTGTAGTCTTTACAGATCATATTTAATTATAAACTCTGCTCTTCTTTCACAACATTTTGTGGCTCCTGTTCCCCTTTTATGACCCCACTCTAAATGAAAGCACATATTCAAATGAAGGCCCACATAATAGCTGTAAACAGGTGGTAGCTGGTCCCATTTTTAAAAACAATAAGTGTTGGTGTACAGCATGTCTCACATGATAAATTGTGGAAGTGTAGTAGAAGTCCACCACCTTCCAAAAAGAAACTTTTAGACATTTGCCAAAAATGAAACTGGCAGGATTTTAGCAGCACAATGTTTGAAAGACCGCAGGGGCCATATAGGTTGTGTCTCACCTGAGGTTGTGACCATCACAATGGAGCTCCTCAGGTAATTGTTGGCAGGAACGTAGTAGCAATGCAGCTCGTTGCACATGAACGTCCCCCTTCTGGCCTGTTTCCTGGCCACGTAGACAATGTATCCGTACAGAGAGCACATGGTGAGGATCGGTGCCACGATGCCCACCAACATCCACAGCACTACAAAGTACTTGTTGTCAGGCGTGAAACTTGGACAGCAGAGAAACCGCGACTCACTGTAGATGTAGCTGCCGAAACCCAGAAGGGGCATTGCAGCGTTCACCAGGCAGAACACCCAGACCAGGACCAGGACTAGCCGGCTCCGCCCGGCTGTCCAGATGCTGCTGTAGCTGAGGGCGAAGCAGATCTCGGTGAACTTGTTGACTGTGGCCCAGGTGAGTGAGTGGATGGAGGAGGTCTGCAGGAGGAGGAAGATGAAGCCACTGCCCTGACAGAAGGCACCCTCGCTTGGGCAGCAGGAGGGCCACGCCAGGCTGTTGTAGGCTCCGAAGGGGATAGTGGAGAGTCCGAGAGCCAGGTCGCTGATACTGAAGCTCAGGGTGAGGCCCAGCGTGTCGGTTCGGAGCTCCTTGTTGAGGACGAGCACCAGCAGGAGGAGGAGGTTCCCAAAGATGGAAGCCACACCTGACAGAACCATCAGAGCGGCGTACAGTGTCCTCAGAGCATCCGCCATCTTCAGATGGACTTGCAGGACAGGAAATACGTCAACAACTTCATCTCAGATCAGACGGGACAGAGCTGGGACATCTGAACATCAAAAATGCTCCAATCACATTTCCCAGAGCCTACGTTGATGTCTGTTTTTTTTTTATAATGGTCCTGAAGAACGAGACGGACAACTCTAAACCTCTCCCATGTTGTTCAGCCTGAGGTCCAAACCTGAGCAGAAGTCTTTCATATAAACAGACTGTAAATCCAGAAACTTTTGGTCTGAGGAGCTGGTTGGACCTCAGTCACCACAGTGATTAACTGATGAGTCACAGCAGTGAGCTGACTGAACCTGAACACACTGAGGACGATTCAGTTTGTGTCACATTATATCATCGCTAGATATCCATTACAGTAAAAACAGCATCTCTACTGCCGCTTATACTGTCTTTACTGCCGCTTCCACTCTTTACTGCCGCTTCCACTGTCTTTACTGCAGCTTCTACTGTCTTTATTGCCGCTTCCACTGTCTTTACTGCCGCTTATACTGTCTTTACTGCCGTTCCACGGTCTTTACTGCAGCTTCTACTGTCTTTACTGCCGCTTCCACTGTCTTTACTGCAGCTTCTACTGTCTTTACTGCCCCTTATACTGTCTTTACTGCCGCATCTACTGTCTTTACTGCCGCTTCCACTGTCTTTACTGCAGCTTCTACTGTCTTTACTGCAGCTTCTACTGTCTTTACTGCTCCTTCTACTGTCTTTACTGCCCCTTATACTGTCTTTACTGCCGCTTCTACTGTCTTTACTGCCACTTACAGTCTTTACTGCCACTTCTACTTTCTTTACTGCCCCTTCTACTGTCTTTACTGCAGCTTCTACTGTCTTTACTGCCCCTTCTACTGACTTTACTGCCCCTTCTACTGTGTTTACTGCTGCTTCTACTGTCTTTACTGCCACTTACAGTCTTTACTGCCACTTCTACTTTCTTTACTGCCCCTTCTACTGTCTTTACTGCAGCTTCTACTGTCTTTACTGCAGCTTCTACTGTCTTTACTGCCCCTTCTACTGACTTTACTGCCCCTTATTCTGTCTTTACTGCCCCTTATACTGTCTTTACTGCCCCTTATTCTGTCTGTACTGCCACTTACACTGTCTTTACTGCCACTTCTACTTTCTTTACTGCCCCTTCTACTCTTTACTGCAGCTTCTACTGTCTTTACTGCCCCTTCTACTGTCTTTACTGCCGCTTCCAGTGTCTTTACTGCAGCTTCTACTGTCTTTACTGCAGCCTCTACTGTCTTTACTGCAGCTTCTATAGTATTATCAGTCACTATCAGTTCACCGTTACTTTTTCCTGTTTACAGACGTTGAGTTTTTTGTCTTCTGGATGACGTCAAAGTTCAAACACTCATCAAACATCCTCCCTGTTGTTCTTCAGGTGATATAAACAGTAAATCCTGCAGAGCCGGTTGCTTGGACCTCAGAAACTACAAAGATGTGATCAGCTCGGTTTAAGTCAACTTGTTTCCACCGATTGCCAGGAACCTTCCCAGTGTTTCCACCGGAGGAACCGGAGTCTTAATCAGTTCCTTCTGTCCTGCACTGTAAAACTCTCCAGTGCTGAGCGCCACTGAAATCCACAGAGGACTCTCAGGTCCTGGAAGTGGTGGGAAACAGGTCCATGTCACTTCAGTTCAGTTGTCGTTCTCCTCCATAAAGGTCAAAGGTCAAACTAGACAAAAGCCAGTCTGTGATCAATATCAGGAATATTAATTTGATCTTTAAAGTCTTCGTTTAAATCTGATCTGAGACCGTCAGTCTGTTGAGCTCTGAGTCAGAAGAGGACTGGAGGAGGCGTGTCCTGCTCTGTGTGTGTGTCTCCAGAGGCTGCGTTGCCATGGTGCACCTGTCAGTCACCTGCTGAGATGATGATGATGATGAGAGGACACACACACACACACACACAGTTCTCTGTAATGTCAACACTACCTGAACATCCAATATCCTGTGTGTGTGTGTGTGTGTGTGTGTGTGTGTGTGTGTGTGTGGCACGTGTCCCACAGCCTGACTCAGGTAATAACAGGTGTGCAGGTGTGTAATCATCATCATCATCATCATCATTGTCCTGCCGCTGTTGAACCTCAGACCACTGAGGAGCTCAGGTTGGGTTCACCTTTCGCTACCCCAAATTAAACTCATATATAATCCTTATTATTATAAATATAGATGAGGTCATCTCAAACTTATAAACTATAAACTATTTTTATAGCACCTTTCAAAATAAAGTTCAGGTAAAAAAAGTTATGAGAATGAAACAATAAATAAAGAAATAAAACATGTCATTAACATTACATTAGATCATCATTATTGGAACGAGTATTCAGATGGTATATGTTAGTAAAAGTATCACTGACTAACATTCATACAGAATATACACCTATTATCAACTAAATGTAACAATTACAAAGATTAAAGCTCCTGTGCTCTAACAAGGTGTCCATTCAGGCCTGTCAACAATACTCACACATGGTCCCACAGATCATGCTCAATGGAGTCCCTCTCTGACGCCCCGACACATGAATGGCAATAACTGAAGCATGTGGCTCCTCTGCTCTTTTTTTTGTAGCTGAGTGAGTCTGCTGATGTGGAACCCACATGTTCCTGCTGTCTCTGTACAGATATTGATTGATGATTGATCTGCAGTCGGTTTGTTGTTTCTGTTGCAGCACAACGCTCCGATTCCTCAGGGCGGCCGTGGAGCGATCCAGTTCGTCACTCAGTACCAGCACTCCTCAGGACAGAGACGCATCAGAGTCACCACCACGGCCAGGAAGTACGACAGTACACACTCTTATATACTTATATACTCTACTTATATATTTATATACTTATATACTCTACCTATATACTTATATACTCTACTTATATACTTATATACTCTACCTATGTACTTATATACTCTACTTATATACTTATATACTCTACTAATATACTTATATACTCTACCTATATACTTATATACTCTACTTATATACTTATATACTCTACTTATATATTTATATACTTATATACTCTACTAATATACTTATATACTCTACCTATGTACTTATATACTCTACTTATATACTTATATACTCTACCTATGTACTTATATACTCTACTTATATATTTATATACTTATATACTCTACTAATATACTTATATACTCTACCTATGTACTTATATACTCTACTTATATACTTATATACTCTACCTATGTACTTATATACTCTACTTATATACTTATATACTCTACTAATATACTTATATACTCTACCTATATACTTATATACTCTACTTATATACTTATATACTCTACTTATATACTTATATACTCTACCTATGTACTTATATACTCTACTTATATACTCTACTTATATACTTATATACTCTACCTATATACTTATATACTCTACTTATATACTTATATACTCTACTTATATACTTATATACTTATATACTCTACTTATATATTTATATACCTATATACTCTACCTTTATACTTATATACTTATATACTCTACTTATATACTCTACCTTTATACTTATATACTCTACCTATATACTTATATACTCTACTTATATACTTATATACTTATATACTCTACTTATATACTTATATACTCTACTTATATACTTATATACTCTACTTTTTACTTATATACTTATATACTCTACCTATATACTTATATACTCTACTTATATACTATATACTCTACCTATATACTTATATACTCTACTCATATACTTATATACTCTACTTATATACTCTACCTTTATACTTATATACTCTACTTATATATTTATATACTTATATACTCTACCTATATACTTATATACTCTACTTATATACTCTACCTTTATACTTATATATTTATATACTTATATACTCTACCTATATACTTATATACTCTACTTATATACTTATATACCTATATACTCTACCTATATACTTATATACTCTACTTATATACTTATATACTCTACTTATATACTTATATACTCTACTTATATACTCTACCTATATACTTATATACTCTACTTATATACTTATATACTCTACTTATATACTCTACCTATATACTTATATACTCTACCTATATACTTATATACTCTACTTATATACTTATATACTTATATACTCTACTTATATACTTATATACTCTACCTATATACTTATATACTCTACTTATATACTTATATACTTATATACTTATATACTTATATACTCTACTTATATACTTATATACTTATATACTCTACCTATATACTTATATACTCTACTTATATACTTATATACTTATATACTCTACTTATATACTTATATACTTATATACTCTACCTATATACTTATATACTCTACTTATATACTTGTATACTCTACTTATATACTTGTATACTCTACTTATATACTTATATACTCTACTTATATACTATATACTCTACTTATATACTTATATACTCTACTTATATATTCTACCTATATACTTATATACTCTACTTATATACTTGTATACTCTACTTATATACTTATATACTCTACTTATATATTTATATACTCTACTTATATACTTATATACTCTACTAATATACTCTACTTATATAATTATATACTCTACTTATATACTTATATACTCTACTTATATACTCTACTTATATACTCTACCTATATACTTATATACTCTACTTATATACTTATATACTCTACTTATATACTTGTATACTCTACTTATATACTTATATACTCTACTTATATACTTATATACTCTACTTATATACTTTTATACTTATATACTTTTATACTTATATACTCTACTTATATACTTATATACTCTACTTATATACTTATATACTTTACTTATATACTTATATACTCTACTTATATACTTATATACTCTACTTATATACTTATATACTTATATTTATTACATACCTACATCCTTATATGCGTTTGCTTCTCTTCTTAAATCCCCCTCCTTCCCCTCCTCCCCCTCCAGCTGGGCAGACGCTCAGACTCAGATTCAGAGCATCGCGGCGTCCTTCGATCAAGAGGCGGCGGCCATCTTGATGGCGAGGTTGGCGGTGTACCGGGCGGAGACAGAGGAGGGGCCTGATGTTCTGCGCTGGTTGGACAGACAGCTGATCAGACTGGTACAGCGAGGTTCAGATATGTTTGTTTGTTTGTAAATAAACAATGATTTTAACTAATTCATTTTGTTTGTTCCTATTCAGTGTCAGAAGTTTGGAGATTATCACAAAGACGATCCAAACTCCTTCAGGTTCTCTGAGACCTTCTCCCTCTACCCTCAGGTGATCTACATCCCATAAGGCTCTGCTATACCTGTTCTACATTCTGTAACACCTGACCTGTTACTTGCTGCTCACCTGTTACCTACTGCTCACCTGTTACCTGCTGCTCACCTGTTACCTGTTGCTCACCTGTGTGTTTTCTTTTGTTTTCCAGTTCATGTTCCACCTGCGGCGCTCTCCGTTCTTGCAGGTGTTCAACAACAGTCCAGATGAGAGTTCATATTACAGACATCAGTTCAACAGACAGGACCTGACTCAGGCTCTCATTATGATCCAGCCTGTGCTCTACGCTTATTCATTCAACGGACCACCTGAGGTATGTTTGTACACCTGTACACACACCTGTACACACACCAGTTCACACAACTGCACACACACCTGTACACACACAACTGTACACGCACCTGTACACACACCAGTACACATACCTGTACACACACCAGTACACACACCTGTACACACACCAGTTCACACAACTGCACACACACCTGTACACACACCTGTATACACACCTGTACACACACCTGTACACACACCAGTTCACACAACTGCACACACACCTGTGTTCTTTGTGTTAACAGCTTCAGTTTCTGTTAAAAGTCTGGAGCTCGGAACACTTAAAATGAAATTTGAATGCAAAAAAACAGAAAACAGTTAATGTAGCAGCTGCAGTCTCACTTATTGATCAGTGATTGATCAGAGTGTTTGTGTGTTTCAGCCGGTCCTATTGGACAGCAGCAGCATCCTGCCAGACCGAATCCTGTTGATGGACACTTTCTTCCAGATCCTCATCTACCACGGAGAGGTACACACACACCACATACACACACTGCACACACACACACACACACTGTACACACCACAATACACACACTGTACACACACACACTGCACACACACACTGTACACACCACAATACACACACTGCACACACACACACACACACACACTGTACACACCACAATACACACACTGTACACACACACACTGCACACACACACTGTACACACCACAATACACACACTGCACACACACACACACACACACACTGTACACACCACAATACACACACTGTACACACACACTGCACACACACACACACACACTGTACACACACACACACACACTGTACACACACACACACTGTACACACACACTGTACACACACTGCACACACACACTGTACACACACTGTACACACACTGCACACACACACACTGTACACACACACTGCACACACACACTATACACACACACACTGTACACACACACTGCACACACACACTATACACACACACACTGTACACACACTGCACACACACACACTGCACACACACACTATACACACACACACTGTACACACACACTGCACACACATATTTTTATATTCTCTGTTTGGGGCCAAAGAACAATCCATCTTCTAAATATAGATCTTTGTTTGCCTGGTTTCTGTTTTCAGGAGGAAGTTTGTCTTTTGGGCTTAAAGTTTTAGAATAATGTGAAACCCCCCAATTCAGCTCTGCAGACATCATTTGGAGTTTTTCTTTGAACGTGTAGAGTTAAAATACCTGGAACCTCCAATCAGAGTGTGGGAGACACAGACATACATATTTTATATTTCGGTACATGTATAATTGAACATATTTCCTTCCAGATGTACTAAGATTTCCATGTGGTCATTTTCTATAAACTATTGAATGTACAGAAATGTGCTGTATCAGGATTTCTGTCATTACCAGGATATAAGATGTTGGTCATATCACACAGCCATGTACTGTATTCTGTTTGTCATATTAATAATACATATCACCTGTAAAGGTTATTCACACACTGGCTGAGCTGTAATCAGACCAATGGTTGGGGAACAGTGAATAATGAATGATTAAGAGCAGTGAGAGAGGAGCAGCACCTGATGTACCTGTACTTCTCCTGTGCTCAGACTGTGGCTCAGTGGAGGAAGGCCGGCTACCAGGAAATGCCCGAGTATGAAAACTTCAGACATCTGCTTCAGGCTCCCGTGGATGACGCTCAGGAGCTGCTGCACACTCGTTTCCCCATGCCCAGATACATCGACACGGAGCACGGAGGCAGCCAGGTGGGGGCGCTAACACACTACAATACATGTACTGTACACATATAGTAAACAGCTTTATGCAGAATACTATACAGCTTAATAATTTTATGATACTGTACACCAGGAGAGCGCCACTGTGACGGTGTTATCACCATATCTCGCCCCCAGTGGGCTGATTTTGATTCCAGTTGTTGAGTCATTTTGAGCTTATTGATATGATGAATACATAACCACAAAGACACAGGTCAGTGACAAAATACTGCAGCACAGAAATATTCGTCTGAACGTTCACATCAATGACACTGTGCTTTACTGATTCTAACCTGCAGCTCCAATGTATGAGTCATATAAATGACCTCTGAATGAATCAACATCTGCCCTCTGGGAGCTCAAATACTGTTGGAAATGGATTGAGTATCATCAGTAACCCCCAAAGCACTTCTTTATTTCAGCCAATCAGCTGCTGAGATATCGTCCATCGTCGTTGATTATTAATGATAATGATGCTAACTGTCCAACATATGCAGGTTAGCGTCAGTCAGTGTAACAGCTGGAGACCCAGATTGAACATTTCTAACGGGAAACTCTTCTGGGTTCACGTTGACTGAAACAAAAGCAGTAAATCAGGAGATGTTGACTTTATGAGTTCATTAGTAGATAGAGAATGAGTAATAATAATCAGTGGATCCCTAAGTCCCGCCCACAGCACTATATGATTGGTAAATGTCACGGGTAATGATCTATCAACACTGAAGGCTTCTGTACCACAGACGAGGACAGCCACATATTAAAGTACAAGTACCTCAGAACTGAGTAATTGTACTTAGTTACACTCCACCTCTTTATTTAGACTCTTTTCCAATTATTGGTTATCGGTTTCCCTGATTACTAATAATCAGTGTCTGTATTGGTCACTCCATCCCCAGCACAAATACACACATTGAATACTTGTACACACACAGAGTTCAGTGTGTGATGATGATGATGATGATGATGATGATGTTCTCCAGGCTCGCTTCCTGCTCTCTAAAGTGAACCCCTCTCAGACCCACAACAACATGTACGCCTGGGGTCAGGTGAGTCTTTGACCTTTGACCTTCAGATTCAGTGTTGATGATGTGCAACCTGTAGTGACCTGTAGTGACCTCTGGAACCTTCTGCAGGAGTCCGGAGCTCCCATCCTGACGGACGACGTCAGCCTACAGGTGTTCATGGATCACCTGAAGAAGCTTGCCGTCTCCAGCGCCGCCTGACCTCAGCTGTCCCCTCGGCTGTCCCTTCTCAGTTTATTCTTTTATTTTGCATTTGCTGCCTGAGTTACCATGACAACCAATAGAGATGCATGTTAAAGCACATTTATGTTTTTACATCTGCACCCTTTAAAGGTGTTCAAATCAAACTGAGCAGTTTTAGTCACAATGCGTCGTTTTAAAGGAGCAGAGCAGCAGTTCCACGTTTCAGACCATCATTAACATTCTTTCCTGTAATATTTCAAACTGATCCACTGGAAAAATAAAGTTCTAGAAGAATCAGAAGTTGGAGAGAAATACCGTGTTCCTGTAGTTGCCTCCACAATAAAAGCCTCCATGTGATTTTAACCTGTAGATACAGCGGGGCATTCTGATTGGTCCAAATCAACTTAAATCAACTCATTGGTTTCGTTCATTTCTTTAAGGAGTTCAAATCTGTTGGAATCTGTCACATTAAAACATCACGTCTGCTGTTATTATAATTATTATTGTTATGAAGCAATAAAACTGCAGACGGTCAGGGATGATGATTTTAAACCTTATGGAAACCAAAAGCTGCCTGGAAAAGTATAACAAATATATGAATAATCTGACACAGTGCAGGAGAGAAAGCACACGTCTGCTGCTTTAACAGGTTATAATCCAACATGTGAGCAAATGAAAGTTCAATACGTATAAAATAAGGAAACTCTCGTTTCAGTGTGTTATCCTCCCTCAGCTCTTCATCACACTGAGCTCATCGAACGTATTGATCATCACAAAACCTCGAGCAGAGCAGCTTTGTGTCTGTTGTTTTGTGATGATCAACATGTTTCAGTGTAATCAGATTACATTTGTCCTCCGGAAGTTCTGATTGTTCAGTTTCAGTGTGAGGAGACGTTTGTCCACTTCCTTTATCTGTAGTGTCTGACGGTGGACGACAGTTTGAAACCTCTGAACACTAAAAGTCCTGCAGAGAGAAAAGGCGATGTTTTCATTGAGTTTTTGTTCTCGTGTTTCTAATAAAACTCTGCTGTTGAGAAGTTCTCTGAGTTTCTGTGATTTCCTCCTGCACAGTACAACGACGCCACTTGTCAATAACACAGTAATAATCGATTACAGCTGATTATCTTATTCGAAAACATTTTTATCTAAACATTTCTTAAGATTTTTACAACCGACTGAAACATCTAAAGAACATTAAAGAAATAGGATGAAATATGATGTGAACAGAAAACGACTGACTGCACAACTGGACTCTACTGCAGCTTCTACTGTCTTTACTGCCGCTTCCGCTGTCTTTACTGCAGCTTCTACTGTCTTTACTGCCCCTTCCACTGTCTTTACTGCAGCTTCTACTGTCTTTACTGCCGCTTCCACTGTCTTAACTGCAGCTTCCACTGTCTTTACTGCAGCTTCTACTGTCTTTACTGCAGCTTCCACTGTCTTTACTGCCGCTTCCACTGTCTTTACTGCAGCTTCTACTGTCTTTACTGCCGCTTCTACTGTCTTCACTGCCGCTTCTACTGTCTTTACTGCCGCTTCTACTGTCTTTACTGCCGCTTCTACTGTCTTTACTGCCGCTTCCACTGTCTTTACTGCCGCTTCTACTGTCTTTACTGCCGCTTATACTGTCTTTACTGCCGCTTCTACTGTCTTTACTGCCGCTTATACTGTCTTTACTGCCGCTTTCACTGTCTTTACTGCCGCTTATACTGTCTTAACTGCAGCTTATACTGTCTTTACTGCAGCTTATACTGTCTTTACTGCCGCTTCTACTGTCTTTACTGCCGCTTATACTGTCTTTACTGCCGCTTCCACTGTCTTTACTGCCGCTTCCACTGTCTTAACTCCAGCTTCTACTGTCTTTACTGCCGCTTATACTGTCTTTACTGCCGCTTATACTGTCTTTACTGCAGCTTCTACTGTCTTTACTGCTGCTTCTACTGTCTTTACTGCTGCTTCTACTGTCTTTACTGCCTTTACTGATGGTTCAGCCTTTGCTTCCCGGTTGCCATGGTGACAATCCTCCTTGCTGAATGTGACAGTCCTCCTCTGTTGCGGTGGTGACGACCAAGCTGTCTGACCCTCCATCAGCTGAACAAACAGGAAGCTGCCACCAGGTTTGTTCACCATAGCCGTGGAGACGATCTCCCCAGCGACGCTCCTCTCTATCAGTTTGAGCTTTAAAACAAAATAAAACGCCTGCGCATCAGCTGACCTCCGGTGGGGCCAGGGCCGCAGGTTGAGTAACACAACGTAGTTTGGAGGACAGAGTTTGGTCCTCCACAGGAAGAGCTCCACCTCCCACAGAGCAGCAGGACGCCCAATCAATAACCAATAATCTGTTTATCACACAGCAGGTGTGTGTTTGTGTGTGACCTCACCTGGACCCTCCGGTCAGCTGATCTGCAGTCAGTCACAGCTTTAATGACATCATCCTGGCTGGACGGCCAATGTCTTATTAAAGGTGGAAAAATGTCAGACACAAACAAAACCAGCAGCAGTGCCGAGTGCAGAGCAGCAGAGGAGGAGGAGGAGCCACAGCCAAGGCCCTCCAGAAAGCAGAGGCAGTGTGTCTGGTGCCCACGGTGCAGAAGGGTTTGGACAAAAGTGCACCAAATGTGGAGGACATGCATGTAAAATGCACTTCAAATCAGTGGTTTATGCCTTGAATTGTGAACACATGTTACTAACTTCACTTCTTCCCCGGAGTTCTTGTGTTTTCTCGTCTCGCAGTTTCTTATCGATCCTGGTGGAGCCTCCTGCCATGGTCCTGCTAGATTGCCAAATCTGATGTAGCTTGACGCAGTGAAAGTTACTTCGTCTAGATCTGTGCATGAGTCCTTAAAAACATCCCAATTGGTACTATGAAAGCAGCCATTCAATTCTTTAAATGCGCCATCTGTCCATACAGAGACCTCTCTACGCTCAACTTTGCCTCTCTTAACGGCTGATTGATAGATCGGGGCCAAAAAGACGCAGCTATGGTCAGAAGACCCCAAGGGTGACATTGCGAAAGATTTGTAGGCATCTTTAACTGTACCATAGCACAGATCTAGGATTTTGCCATGTCTGGTAGGACAGCTTACATATTGATGAAAGTGCCCGAGGTGTTTCTTGAGACTACACGTATTAAAATCACCAAGTATAAAATGCGGGGCATCGGGGGAAATGCTTTGTAAAAGGTGAAAAAGTTTTGTAATTTCAGCTGCAGCATCTGCCGAGTTGGCTCTTGGATGGATATAGACCAGTGTAATGAAAAGTTGGGGAATTTCTCATGGCAGATGAAACGGACGCAGTGAGATAGATAAAAGTTTGATATGTGGGCTACAGATAGATTCCCTTATTATGATAGTTTTGCACCAGCGTGAGTTGACGTATATACACACACGCCCCCTCCTTGTGTTTTGCCAGTCAGCTGTGTGTCTCTGTCTAACCGAATAGGCTGACCAAAGCCATCGATTTCAAGATCTTGGCCCCAGTCATGTTCTTTTAACCAAGTCTCAGTCAAAGCTATGACACAGGCATTCTTATACTCCAGTATGCATTTAACGTTTGCCTGCAGTTCGTCCACTTTGTTCCTTAACGATTGTATGTTTCCAAGGATGACAGAGGGAAGTGGCAAGCGGTGCAATCCAACTCTGTGTAGTCTCTGTCACACTCCTCCTTTCCGGCCACGCTTTCTCACACAACCCGCTTCTATCGACCGCAGTCTGACGACAGGCCCACGCCATCTTCCGCATGCTCCGCTGCCTCGGCCACGAATCCTCACCCCCGGCGTTGTTTGTCGAACGAGGCAAGCAGACCCGCACCTGCGAATCTCTGGTTGTCCACGTGGCTGAACTATTCCATTGGATGAGGAAGTCCCGACTGTACTGCAGTCTGTGAGACGAGCTGGTTTGACGATGGTTCACTATTGGGATACTCTTACATTCCCGCGGCTAGTTCAAACATGACAGACGAGATACGAAGAACACATTTAGACAAATACGCACACACACGGCTACTGCTGCATGTCGCAGCAGCAAGGCAGCACCATCTTGAGTGCTCCTGATTCTAAGATAAAATTCTGTTTTCCCCAGGTAGTGGCTCTCTAATATTTAGGCAACATTATTAGGAATCACTCCATGAACTTTCACTGTTATTCAATTCAATTCAATTCAATTCAATTTTATTTGTATAGCGCCAATTCATAACAGAAGTTATCTCAGGACACTTTTCAAATAGAGCAGGTCTAGACCGAACTCTTTAAAACATTAATTACAGAGACCCAACAGTACCACCATGAGCAAGACCTTGGCGACAAGGGCAAGGAAAAACTGCCCGTTAAAAGGCAGAAACCTAGGACAGATCCTCCGGCTCTAGGTGGGTGGTCGTCTGTCTCAACCAGTTGGGGTGAGAGAGAGAGAGAGAGAGAGAGAGAGAGAGAGACAGACTGACAGACAGACAGGTGCACAGCAACAACAGTATTGGCAATGGCAATGTAGCAGGACCATGGCAGGAGGCTCCACCAGGATCGACAAGAACCTGCGAGACGAGAAAGCACAAGAACTCCGGGGAAGAAGTGAAGTTAGTAACATGCATTAATGGGACATGAATGAGTGCAGAAAGAGAGAGGAAGGGAGGAGCTCAGTGCACCATGGGAAATCCCCCGATAGTCTAGGCCTATAGCAGCATAACTAAGGGATGGTTCAGGACTCACCTGATCCAGCCCTAACTATAAGCTTTATCAAAGAGGAATGTCTTAAGCCTACTCTTGAATGTGGTGAGGGTGTCTGCCTCCCGAACCACAAATGGAAGCTGGTTCCACAGGAGAGGAGCTTGGTAACTGAAGGCTCTGGCTCCTGTTCTACTTTTAGAGACTATAGGAACCACAAGTAGCCCAGCATTCAGAGAACGTAGTGTTCTAGAGGGGTAATAGGGTACTATGAGCTCTTTAAGATATGAAGGGGCCTGACCATGAAGAGCTTTATAGGTGAGGAGGAGGATTTTAAATTCAATTCTACATTTTACAGGGAGCCAATGCAGAGAAGCTAGTACAGGAGAGATGTGATCTGTTTTTGTAGTTCCTGTCAGTACTCGTGCTGCAGCGTTCTGAATTAATTGGAGCGTTTTAATGGACTTATTGGGGCAACCTGATAATAAAGAGTTGCAGTAATCCAGCCTTGAAGTAACAAATGCATGGATTAGTTTTTATGCATCTGTCTGTGATAGGATGTGTCTAATTTTTCTAATATTACGTCAATGAAAGAAGGCAGTCCTAGAGGTCTGCTTTATGTGGGAGTTAAATGACAAATCCTGATCAAAGATAACTCCAAGATTCCTGACAGTGGTGCTAGAGGCCAAGTTAATGCCATCTAGAGTAACTATATCTTTAGACAGTGAGTCTCTAAGGTTTTTAGGGCCAAGAACAAGAATTTCGTTTTTTTCTGAGTTTAACATCAGAAAATTGCAGGTCATCCAGGATTTTATGTCCTTAAGACATGTTTGTAATTTAGATAATTGATTCATTTCATTGGGCTTGATTGATAGCTATAACTGCGTATCATCTGCATAACAGTGAAAGTTAATGGAGTGATTCCTAATAATGTTGCCTAAAGGGAGCATATATAAAGTAAATAGTATTGGTCCAAGTACAGAACCTTGTGGAACTCCATGACTAACTGTAGTATTTATTGAAGATTCATCGTTAACATGTACAAACTGCGAGCGATCTGATAAATATGACTTAAATCAGCTTAGTGCGGTTCCTTTATTGCCAATTTGATGCTCAAGTCTCTGTAAAAGAATATCATGGTCAATGGTGTCAAATGCAGCACTAAGATCTAATAATACAAGTACAGAGACAAGTCCATTGTCAGAAGCAATCAGAAGGTCATTATTAACTTTAACCAGAGCTGTCTCTGTGCTGTGATGAACTCTAAATCCTGACTGAAAATACTCAAATAAACTATTGTTATGTAGAAAGTCACACAACTCTTTGGCGACTACTTTCTCCAGAATCTTAGAGAGGAAGGGGAGGTTAGAGATGGGTCTATAGTTGGCTAAAACCCCTGGGTCAAGAGTGGGCTTTTTAAGAAGGGGTTTAATTACAGCTACTTTAAAGGACTGTGGTACATATCCTGATAATAAAGAAAGATTAATCATATCCAGTAAAGAAGTGCCAATTAAGGGAAAAACTTCTTTAAGCAGCCTAGTTGGGATCGGGTCTAATAGACAGGTTGATGGCTTTGATGAAGAAATGATTGAAGTTAACTGATGAAGATCGATAGCAGAAAAACAGTCTAAATATATATCTAAGTTTACATTGACAGAAGTCCCTGAACTTGGAGAGCCACTGATAACTGTTGATGGCAGTTGGTGATTAATTTTTTCTCTAATAGTAATAATTTTATTATAGAAGAAGCTCATGAAGTCATTGCTACTTAAGTTTATGGGGATATGTGGCTCAATAGAGCATATTATATTATGCAGATGATACGCAGTTATATCTATCGATCAAGCCCAATGAAATTAATCAATTATCTAAATTACAAACATGTCTTAAGGACATAAAATCCTGGATGTGCTGCAATTTTCTGATGTTAAACTCAGAAAAAAACGAAATTCGTGTTCTTGGCCCCCAAAACTCACTCACTCACTTAGACTCACTGTCTAAAGATATAGTTACTCTAGATGACACTACCTTGGCCTCTAGCACCACTGTCAGGAATCTTGGAGTTATCTTTGATCAGGATTTGTCTTTTAACTCCCACATAAAGCAGACCTCTAGGACTGCCTACTTTCATTTACGTAATATTACAAAGATTAGACACATACTATCACAGACAGATGCAGAAAAACTAATCCATGCATTTGTTACTTCAAGGCTGGATTACTGCAACTCTTTATTATCAGGTTGCCCCAATAAGTCTATTAAACGCCCAATTAATTCAGAACGCTGCAGCACGAGTACTGACAGGAACTAGAAAAAGAGATCACATCTCTCCTGTACTAGCTTCTCTGCACTGGCTCCCTGTAAAATGTAGAATAGAATTTAAAATCCTCCTCCTCACCTATAAAGCTCTTCATGGTCAGGCCCCTTCATATCTTAAAGAGCTCATAGTACCCTATTACCCCTCTAGAACATTACGTTCTCTGAATGCTGGGCTACTTGTGGTTCCTATAGTCTCTAAAAGTAGAACAGGAGCCAGAGCCTTCAGTTACCAAGCTCCTCTCCTGTGGAACCAGCTTCCAGTTGTGGTTCGGGAGGCAGACACCCTCACCACATTCAAGAGTAGGCTTAAGACATTCCTCTTTGATAAAGCTTATAGTTAGGGCTGGATCAGGTGAGTCCTGAACCATCCCTTAGTTATGCTGCTATAGGCCTAGACTATCGGGGGATTTCCCATGATGCACTGAGCTCCTCTCTTCCTCTCTCTCTCTTTCAGCACTCATTCATGTTCCACTACGAGTACTATGTACTAAATACTATAAAGCCAGTTTATTAGTACTGATAGTAGTATTATTAGTGTTAGTATGAGTAGTACTGATACTATGATTGGTTTTACTTTTTAGTTCTGTGTGTGTTTTTATATCTTGTACTGGTACTGCTTTTACTGGTATTAGTGTATTGTGTGTTCAATACTGGTAGTACTGGTAGTACTGGTAGTACTGGTCATGCTGTGTTTAATTTCTGTTAGTACTGATTATAGTAAACTTTAAAAACTGACCAATCAGTCAGTCTTTTACAGTGTTACCATGACAACAGCAGTCCTATCTCCGCCCTCCACGACCTTCGACTTCCTGCCATTCTTCATACACTTCCTCCAGAAGCAGGAAGCATCTGGGTCGCCCTGACAACAATCCTCCACTGTGTGTGTGTGTGAGTCAGTTTCCTACTGTTTGTTCAGATACAATAATGTGTGTGTGTGTGTGTGTGTGTGTGTGTGTGTACTTCCTGTCCAATCAAACAACAGAATCAGTTTAATGAGGCTGAAATCAACAATACTCTGAACCTCCGCAAGGACCCCCTGGGACGTTCTCAGGGACCATCAGCAGAAGTCAGTGCCGGCCCGTGGCATAGGCAGTATGGGCAAATGCTAAGGGTGCCGTCCATCTAGGGCGCGCCACAATGGGGGAAGAAAAGAAACAAAAGGTGCAACTTTCAATATTTTTATACTAAAACTAGTTGGTGCAATTATTTCTTAGTATGAAAAAAATAAGCCCACATTAATTTAACTGCATAGCAAAGCCTATTAAATAATAATAAGACTTTATTAAGCCCCCCCCCCACCTGCTCTCTGAGAGATGGTTGAGTTTTATGACGTCACCCCAGAAACCGTTAACAATGTCAAAACCACCAAAACTTTCCGGTGCACAGAGAAGGAAAAAAGAAAAGAAGAGGAGGAAAAACGTGACAAAGATAGAGGAGATAGAGGTAGAGTGAAGATAATGTGATGAAATGATTTAACGTCAGTTCATGTTATGGAGGGGCCTATAATATATATAATACTCCCACCTTATATTTCTCAGGGACATTTGTAAAGATTAGATTTGTTCAGCAGCTGTTTACATTTGTCTACATTTTTATTTTTATTTATTATTGGTTAGCTAACGTTTGCTCTGCTTGTAACAGTCAGTCAAATGCTGTTCCTTTCACACACCTTTATATATTAGAGTTGTAAGCCTTGTTGTTTGTTGTGTTACAGTTCAGTATTGTCTAAAGTGTGTTTATAGTGTTAAACTTTACATCCATGTTAAAGTGCACATCATTAATGTTAATACATTCCCATATGTTATATTATTCTGCAGTTTACTGATTCTTTGTATTCTGCTAATCAGCATTTCACTGTAATAACAGTAAGATTAAATCTGATATAATTTGCATATCAGAAGAAATTGCACAGTATATCATTCATGTACAGTGCAGTGAAAGTAATGCATCTCTTAGGTTTTTCATTTTTATTATTTCATTTTATTCTTGGAATCATTTCTTTTATTATTAGACTGTAACACCCAATGGTGTCTCTTACTCCACTTCTCTCTTCAGATGCGCTGTTGAAATATCTAAATCCACCTCCTGTAAATCCTGGGCTATCTACAGTCATTGCTGCTTCAACAGCATCAAGTGATCCTCCTGTCCTGTCATTTCTTGTATTATTTATTTCTAATTTATTATTTTATTGTTAACTGTTTTGATTGAGCTACTTGTTTCTCTAAAAATAAAAAAAAATGTCAAAGACAAAGCTATTCAGTTTCTTGCGTGAGTATATGTATATATATAACATGCAGTGGAATTTACTGCAATGCAAGGGGGTGCCACCTAAAATCTTGCCTAGGGCACCAAATTGGTTAGTGCCAGGCCTGGCAGAAGTAAATCAATCAATTATTGAGTCACTCTGATTGTTAAAACAATACAAATACAGAATACAGACAGAGAATTTTAAAAAAATATCAGGAACACTCGTCTGGGATCAATATTCACAGGAAATAATCAAACTTCCTTCAGTTATTCTATTTGAAAAGTGTCCTGAGATAACTTCTGTTATGAATTGGCGCTATACAAATAAAATTGAATTGAATTGAATTGAATTATTGAGATCACTGTTGGGTTCATTGATCAGTTGATCAGCTGTGGCGGGAGCACTTTGGGTTCAGTATCTTGCTCAAGGGCAGTTCAACATGCAGCAGGAGGAACCGGGGATTGAACCACCGACCTTCTGATTATTGTACGACCCGCTCTACCTCCTGAGACCTACTGTGTGACAGCCACTGTGTTTTTATGTACTGGAACAGAAAGTGTAATAAGTGGCGTTCTCTAGCGCCACATAGTGGACTGTGAGGGCGCGTTCATCACTCGTTGCTGCTTTAATTTCTCCAATGTAATCTCTGTATACAGTTTAATTGTTCTTTGTGGTGCATGTTAAACTCCTCTGAGCCAATCAGAGAGCAGACACACTGTTTTTATCCACACCGTGCTCAGTTTCCCTCCCTGGGATCAATAAAGTTCATCTACTTTGAATACCGATGAAATGCAGACTGTGATTTAGTTGGAACTGGTTTCATAGTCTGGTCTCTGAAGTTTGTTCTTCGTCTCTCTGACTAAGCGACGGTGTTTCTCTGGAGGAAGCTAGCTCGCCATATCAAGACACAACACACTTCCTGTCCTGGAGGAGAGGCAGGAGGAGGTGGGAGGAGGCGGGAGAAGGGGGGTGTGTGGTGGGCGAGGGGTGAGGCCGGCAGTCAGTCTGTCAGCAGAGCTACTGTGGAGAAGAAACCAGCACAAACTGGGAGAGAGAGGAGAAGACACTGGGGAGACTGGAAGAAAAGAAGGAGGACCTGAAAGAGAAGGAGAAGGTTGTGAAAACTAAAGGAGAAAGTGAGGTGGAACGAGGAGGAACGAGGAGGAACGAGTAGAAGAAACATCCAAGTAAAAACTAGAAGAGAGTGGCGGACAGAAGGAGTGGATGACGGAGGAGTCAGTTTGACGGACGGTAAGAGAAACAAGTGATTAAAAAGATTCTGAACATAAACAGAATTAAAGAGATAAAGATCATCTGACATCCTGAGGAAGACTCTGTCTCCTTTCCTTCTCTGTAGGATGCTTCCTCGCTCCCTTCACAACATTCAACATATATTTAGACGACTGAGAGCTGCTTTATATTTCACTGCTCAGATCTCTCATATAATGTGGTTTAAAGCTGTCTCAGTGAACTCTGGCCTTTGTGAGCTGAGCTGATGGCAGCAGGCTGCTGTGTGTGCTCCCGTTCAAGATGGAGGAGAAATGAACTCTCTGTAACTGTAATAAATCCTCTTTAGATTCAACTAGGTGACACTTTAAGTTTTATTTTTATTTTATAATGGATGTTTATATAGTGATAGAGGTACAGAGGAGGTAGAGTCAAATGTCTCCTCAGTTTACCAGCTGGACTCTGTGGTCCTCCATCAGGTCTGTGGAGCTCTGAACCTCCAGTTGGACTTTATGGTCGTCTCCCTGTTGGTGTTTAGCAGCCAGCGGAGGTCACATACAGCGAGTTGCTCTGCTCTCATTGGCTGCTCTTGGTTTGGAAACAATGGCGGCTCTCCTGCTCACACAGGATCTGGTAGATAAACAGTAAAATGTGTTTGTGAACAGATCTGAGGAGAGAAATAATCAACAACAGAATCTGGATCCATATCTGATCAGCACTGTTTGACAGTTTGATCTGAGTTTGGTTGAGCTGGACGGACTCACTGAGAATGAGCTGTCAATCACAAGGTAGCCCCGCCCTAAAGCATACCCTGCTTTATGGTCTGTTTTACTCTAAATGGGACCATCATTTGTTTGTTTGTTTCAAACTGTTTACTGAGCTCATTAATCAACTTCTCCATAATACTCAATACTATCAGAGTGGAGCTGCCCCCTGCTGGACATTAGAGAGAGTGCAGGTTTAAGACACTATCCACTGATTATAAACTGTCAACACTAGTGATCTAACAATTAAAGGTCCATTGTGTAACATTTAGGAACCTTTTTACAAGCCCTTTCTGTTTGCCTTTGCTTTAATCTTTGTCTATGTATTATGAGTGTGTGTATGGATGTATATGTAGGTATGTATACTTTTTATTTTATTCAAAATATGAAGCACTTTCTAAAAGTGTGTTTTAAAAAGTGCTATTTAAATAAACTGTTATGTAAATATTTATTATTATTATTTATTGAGACAACTAAAAGCCAATCTTTTCACAGAATTAGTATCTTAAAAATCATTCTATAAATATTATTCTTTTTTATAGAATTATTTTCATTCATCAATTCAAAGTCAAAGTCAGCTTTATTGTCAATTACTTCACATGCACCAGACATACAAAGGAATCGAGAGGACGTTTCTCACTCTCCCACAGTGAAACAAATAAAGTGCACAGGCACAAACAGACAAAACATTTCCTAATACTAAAAGTAAACATTCAATTTCACATCAGATAAGACATTTACTAATGCTAAAAAGATTAAAAAAGATAGACAATAAAATATAAAATATACAATACTAATGGTAGAGCAAAAAAGGCAGTTGGTAATGGCAGCAAAAAAATATTTAAAATTCTGTAAGATATATTTGAACATTAACAGTGCAAAAAGAACAGTCAGTAAAAACAGTAAATAAGATGGCTGCTAAAGATTTCTGATCTTATACCTTTTCTTGTGTAGAACCAAAAACATCTTCAGTTTTGTCCCTTTCCATTTGATTCAAGGTCCACAGTTACTTTATTTGTACCCATAAGTAGATTTGGTTTGCAATGAAAGACAAGACACTCCTCTTCCTCCTCCTCTAGTGAGAGATATAGAGTGGAGGGAGAGATATCCAACCAATAATGACATCAGAAGAGAGGTTTCAGGTGATCTGATGAGCAGGTTGATGCCTTTAGCCTCCATAAAATGCTCTGAAACAAATCATTAACGGCCCATCTTGTAACATTGAGGAGGATCTATTGTCAGAACTGTAATATAATATCCAAAGGTATGTTTTCATTAGTGTATAATCAACTGAAAATAAGAATCTTTGTGTTTTTGTTACCTTAGAATGAGATTTCTACTACAGAGGGAGCGGGTCCACCATGTTCAACTGCCAAATAAACAACAACAACAAACTTTTTGTGCAATCATCTCTGTTTTGACAGACTGACATCATCACCGGAGGAGGAGGAGTCAGAGAAGATGGAGTCTTGGTTCTGCTCATGCTGGGTTTACCTGATGGTTATCGTCGCAGTCAGAGACATCTCAGCTGACCCGGCTTCACCGCCACGCTACACCATCCACCACACCAAGGTCACATTCAACAGCGCCACAGAGAACTGTTTCCCCGGCGTCCTCACCACCCTCGCCACCAAGCAGGACGTCAACGACATCCTCGGGTTCATCTCCAGGTCAGTTTCATCTTTGAATAAGAGCAACTTCACCTTCTGGGTCGGCCTGAGGAAGGACAAAAACAAGTGTGTGACTCCCATGCTGCCCCTGAAAGGATTCCAGTGGACGGAGGACGGCAGCAAAGAGATGCAGGTGAGCCACTGGACCCTTGAGCCAGAGTTAACCTGCACGTCAGTTCTCTGTGGGGCACTACAGATGGAGTTAGAGAGGTCGATGGTGACCGGGTGGGGTCTGATTCCTGTCGGCTGTAGTAAAGGCCACAAATTCATCTGTAAGCTGAGAGACGGACTGACAGGGGGAACACCTAAACCAGCTGAACCTAAACCTGCAACAGCAGAACCACATAAACCTGAACCTAGACCTGCAACACAAAAACCAGAACCCACTATAGCTGAACCTGAACGTCCTACCCAAGAACCAGAACCTGACCTGAACCCTAAAATTGGACCTAAACTGCAGGGACCTGAGCCTGATTCTGGTTCTGAACCAGCGGTGGAGTTGGACTCGTGTCAGCGCCCCAATATCACTCGTGTCCGGTCCTTCCGTCTGGACCCCGACAACAGCAGAAGGATCCAGGTGGAGTGCTGGTCCAACGTCCAAGTGGAGCTCCGCTGCTCGGGCCGCCCTGCTGTGTGGCGGCTGTTGGACGACTCGCCCGTCAACATCACCACCATCTGCCAGCCGTGTGAGGTCGGCTTCAAGAGGGACACTTCTGGAAACTGTGTCGACATTGACGAGTGCAGAGGTGACAACCATTGCAGGCACACCTGCCTGAACACCGAGGGCTCCTACAGGTGCGTCTGCTCAGACGAGGATGGGAAACAACACGAGGAGGACTCTACCGAGTGCACGGATTCAGAGATTAACAGTGACAACGGGTTGATGTCAGGTATCCTGATCCCGGTGCTGGTTGCCGTGGCAGCACTGGTGGTGCTGGTGGTGGTCATCGCGGTGACGGTGAAGTGCTGCCTAAAGAGGCGGTCGAAGAAACGGGCCATAAAGAAAGCGGAGAAGATGGCGATGAAGAAAAAATATGAGAAGGTAGAAATATGAAGGAGCAGAGCTGTGATTGGTCGAAGGTTGTGTGTGGCAGTGACATCATCACTGTGTCAAACATTGTGTCTCTAAAATGAAAACAGTCGAATACTCTCACCTCATTGGCTGATTGAAAGAAGTCTTGGAGATGGTGAGGTTGAGTCATTAAACCTGAACGCTGTGTTTCTGTTATCTCATCCGTTGCCTGTATATTTCACTGTTTTCATTGGTTAACTAGAATTACTTGACAACTTTATAGATTCATTCATTAGTCAATAACTGATTAATTAATGAATTTGTCCTTAAATATGTAATTATTTACCTTTGACTGTTGCTGTCGTCCTTGAAGCGGCCCGACTCGGGTTCAGGTGCTTACTCGTGGGTGTTCTGATTGGGACCGGTCCGGGTTGTGGATTGTTCTCGATGCTGTGGAGGTTTTCACTTTGACACGACTCTGACCTTTAAACACATTTTTAAAAATGGCTCTGAATTAGTTTTATGAAATAAATCCAAACAAATTATTAATTATTTAAAGACTAAACATTCATTGACGTAAATGTACTTAATGAATTGTTAATTAAAGCACACATTTGATAACTGTTACTGTCTTTATTTCCGTCATCAAGCTGTTTCCAGTTGTTTTAATTTTTTTCTATTTTTTTAATTTCACAAAAATCTGTGTTATTATATTAATATGTAAAACCTGACACATCTGAATAAAAGAGGTTAACATAAATGAATCCTCCAGACCAACTGATTCACTCAGTCTGTACGTAGCTATACATACTGTAGATGAACTGTTGAATCAGTTGTTCAGAACTTAAATGTGTTCAGTATTTTAAGTTCCACTGACTCATTTTCTTTAGGTTGACTTTGTATCATTATAACAATGTTAGCATTATAATGCTGTATAGCATTTTATTTCAGTTTATTAATCATCATAAACCCAAATATGCACCAAAATCTTTCTTAATGAGCCCAAAGTGTAAAGATTTGATGTTTGTCACTTAAATAAAACCATTTAACTATTAACTATTGAATTATTTTAATTGTACGTCAGCTGTGTGACAGGTGATGTAATAATTTGCTTTAGTGGAAGAAAACTGAGTAAATTCAACTTGGTGACATTTGTATAAAATTTATTCAGATATTTATTTAATAGACACATTAATGCTGCATATGAGAGTAAATTCAGTTAACTGGTACAATTGACTTAATTTAACTTTCCTTAACAATAAATGAGTTACTTCTACTAAAATCTAATATGTTTTCATGCTTAAGCTGTTGGAGTTAATACATTGGAACAGTTTCCTCAAACAGTTTGAGTTGAACCAACTCAGGTTTTACAGTGTACCAGTACAAACTATGAGCAGTAGAAAGGTCCATTACAGAACCAGCCCCCGCCCTGTATGGGTCAGTACCTTCTGCTTTTGTGGAGAGGGAACACAGATATATAATCTATACATGTAAGTGTACTTTTTACAATAAATTCCATTGTTATCACGTCAGAAGCTTCAGCTATGATATTGTACAGTCTCACACAGTGAAATGTTTGTTTGTTTACAGCCGATAGATTATTATAATGTTAATAATAATGTCATTTCAGTTTCAGCCTCTCTGTTTCACACTGAGTGTGTATGTGGTTTTATTTGGTTCAATATGGAGATAATGTAAATGCTCTGTCTACTTATTATAGATTCTTATTATTATTACTAGTATTATTATTATTATTATTAGTGTATAATTATAATTATTATTATCATTATTATTACTATTATTTAGTTTATTATTATTATTAGTTTTTATTATTATTATTATCATTATTATTATTACTATTATTTAGTTTATTATTATTATTAGTTTTTTTATTATTATTATTATTATTATTATTAGTAGTAGTAGTAGTAGTAGTAGTATATTAGTAGTAGTAGTAGTAGTAGTAGTAGTAGTAGTTATTATTATTATTATTATTAGTAGTAGTAGTCTATTTATTGATTCCTGAAATATCTGAGTTTATCTCTCTCTCTCTCTCTCTCTCTCTCCCTCCCTCTCTCCCTCTCCCTCTCTCTTAATTCAATTTAATTCAAATGGCATATTGCCAAAGCAAGCGTTTGGAATTAAACATAATAATAATAACAATAAAGTAAAACAATATTTACAATAAATTAATTATAATCTATACTGTTGGTAATACTGTAACTATGATTGACTCAATCACAGTCACAATCAATCAATCTCAGTCAATAAGTAATTAATTAAATCAATCAATCAATCAGTTTGTGTTAAATAAAAATGTCATTAAAACAGTAGTAAAGTAACTACAGTTAAAACAAGTAATCTGTTGTCAATATAACAGTAATAACAAATTATTAAATATAATCTATATAATATTAAAATATATTAAAATTAAAATAAAATAGATAGATAAAACTGTTAACGTGTGTGTGTGTGTGTGTGTGTGTGTGTGTGTGTATGTATATATATAAACAACAACAACAACAACAAAAAACAAACAACTAAAACAATCAATTATTTTATACATTTATCTGAGTTTCCACTGGTCGTCCTCAGTTCGTGGCATGAGGAGACATATTTTGCTGCAATAATTTGACTTTTGGGCATTTCTCCCAGTAAATAGGGGAGTTTCTGTGTGTCTGATAATAATTCGAATTTGGGGAATATTTGGGAAATGTTTGCGAATTGTTTTTCTCTTAAAGTTTTGAATTTAGGGCATGAGGTTAGAAAGTGCAGCTCTGTCTCTACCTGTCCTCTGTCACACTGGGAGCAGAGTCTCTCCTCTTCTGGTAGCCAGTTCTGTCTGTGGCGACCCGTTTCTATGGCCAGGCTGTGTTCACTCAGTCTGTACATTGTCAACATTGTTCTTAGTTCAGGACATTTTATTGTGATCAGGTAATTTGCCAGTGTGAATCCTCTTTTTAGGGTCAGATAACATTGTAATTTACTTTGTGTTTTGGTCGATTCTTTCCAGTATTCAATATATTTTCTTTTTGCTTGTTGATAATTTGGTTTGGTCTGATTGAGTTGGTGTTGCTGTCCTGAGGCTGTTGGGGACATGTTACTGCAGAGAGCCTCAGGACCAGCTGGCTGAGGGGACTCTTCTCTGGTTTCAGCTCCTGGTATGTTAGGGCTTTGTGATGGTCCGTCTGGGGGTTAACTGATTTATCTTTTCTGTATTTTTAGTAGGAGGGGGTATTGGCCGAGTTCTGCTCTGCACAGATTATTTGGTGTTTTTCTCTGCACCTGCAGGATGCTCTTACAGAACTCGCTGTGGAAAGATTCTATGATTGTTTTGTCCCATTTGTCAAATTCATTATTTAGTTTTGGTCCACAAATTTCGCTGCTATATAGAATTATTGGTTCTAGTACAAATTGGAAAATGTTAAGCCAGATTTGGATTGGAATATAGATTTTAATGTTTCTCTTTATTGCATAGAAAGCTCTCCTTGCTTTGTCCCTCAGATCTTTCACAGCCATGTTGAGGTTTCCTGTGTATGTGAGAAGAATGCTGTTTGTTTGTTTCCAATCTTTACGGCACATTCACTTTTTGTATACATGTTCTTAATCAGATCATATGTTTTTCCTCCAATGCCACTTTCAAGTAGCCTATAGAAAAGGCCCTTGTGCCAGATGGAATCAAAGGCTTTTTTGAAGTCAACGAAACATGCATATACCTTTCTTTTCCTAATTTTTAATTCTTGATCAATTAAAGTCTGGAGGGTAAATATATGGTCCATTGTGCAGCAATTTGGCAAGAAACCAATTTGGCATTTATGCAGAATATTGTGGTCATCAAGAAAGTTGACAAGTCGTTTATTAATGATGTTGCAGAATATTTTTCCCAGGTTACTGGGACACATATTCCTCTGTAGTTATTTGGATCATATTTATTTCCGGATTTATGAATTGGGGTTATTAAACCTTTGTTCCAGATGTCTGGAAAAGCTCCAGTTGACAGAATAGTATTGAATAGTTGTATTATAGCCAATCTGATTTTATGGTCTGAGTATTTGATCATTTGGTTGAGGATTCCATCAATACCACAAGCCTTTTTTCCTTTCAGACTGGATGACTTCTGTTAATTCTTGTTCTGTTACTGGGTAATCTAGAGGGTTTTGGTTGTTTTTATCACCGCCTCCAGAGTTTTCCATTTTGTGAATATCTTGTACTGATCATCATTCTTTGTAATATTACTGTATAATTCACTAAAATGATTAATCCAAATATTTCTATCTTGGATCACCAATTCTTCCTGCTGGGTTTTGTTTAGGTTGTTCCATTTCTCCCAGAACTGGTTGGATTCGAGGGATTCCTCAATTTCACAGAGCTGGTTCTTGCTGTGTTGTTCTTTCTTTGTTTTTAGGGTGTACTTGTATTGTTTCACAGTGGCCTCATATTGACAGCGTATGTTGTGGTTATCTGGGTCTCTATGCTTTTCATTTGATAATTTCCTTAAAGTTTTCCTTAGGTTTTTGCATTCAGTGTCGAACCATTTGTTATTGTTCATTTGTTGAGATTTTGGTTTGGAGGCTTTCAAATTAGACAATAGAGCCAAATGATGAAAAATTGAATTGATTTTGTCCACAGCAGAATTTACACCAGAATTATTATGGGGAAATGTTTCAGTTAGAAATAAATGAGTTAAATCATATATGTTTTGACTTTCCAGTGCCTTTTGGTACGCCCCCATGCTGTCAGGGGTCCATCTGTATGAGTATGTGCTGTTAAACAGTTCACAGGCACTAGGGGCTCCAGAGTTAGACTGGGCCCTTTTCAGATAGACTCTGTCTGTCTCCCTCCCTCTCTCTCTCTGTCTGTCTGTCTCTCTCTCTCTCTCTCTGTGTCTCCCACTCTCTCTCTGTCTCCCACTCTCTCTCTGTCTCTCTCCCTCTCTGTCTGTCTCTCTCTGTCTCCCTCTCTCTCTCTGTCTGTCTCTCTCTCTCTCTCTCTCTCTCTGTCTCCCTCTCTCTGTCTCTCTCTCTCTGTCTCCCACTCTCTCTCTGTCTCTCTCCCTCTCTGTCTGTCTGTCTGTCTCCCAACCCCCCCCCCCTCTCTCCCTCTCTCTGTCTGTCTCCCCCCCCCTCCCTCTCCCTCTCTCTCTCTCTCTCTCTCTCTCTGTCTCCCACTCCCCCTCCCTCCCTCCCCTCCCTCCTGCTCCCCCTCCCTCCCTCTCCCTCTCTCTCTCTCTCTCTCTCTCTCTGTACCGGAGCGTCTCTCCGGTTGAACCGGATCATTTGAGGAGGAGCAGTTGATGATCTGATGTTTTTTCTGGATGAATCTCTCTGTCATGAACACCTCCTCCTCCTCCTCCTCCTCCTCCTCCTCCTCCTCTCCTCCTTCCTCCCCTCTCCCGGTCTCTCTGGAGGATTCTGGAGGATTCTTCCTGCTGAACGGCTCCGGTACCGGCTCCGGTAACGGCTCTGCGTCCTCCGCGGCTCTGATCTCGTCCATCTACTCGGTGGTGTGCGTGCTGGGTCTGAGCGGGAACTCCATGGTGATCTACGTGATCTTCCGGTACGCTAAGATGAAGACGGCGACCAACCTGTACCTGCTGAACCTCGCGGTGGCGGACGAGCTGCTGATGCTCAGCGTCCCGTTCGTGGTGACCGCCGCGCTGCTGCGCCGGTGGCCGTTCGGCGCGGCGCTGTGCCGCCTCGTGCTCAGCGTGGACGCCATCAACATGTTCACGAGCATCTACTGCCTGACGGTGCTCAGCGTGGACCGGTACATCGCCGTGGTGCACCCGCTGCGGGCGTCCCGGTACCGGCGGCCCACCGTGGCCAAGCTGGTCAACGTGTGCGTGTGGATGTTCTCCCTGCTGGTCATCCTTCCCATCATCCTCTTCTCCTCCACCGCGCCCAACTCGGACGGTTCGGTGGCCTGCAACATGCAGATGCCGGAACCGGAGCGGCGCTGGATGGCGGCGTTCGCGGTGTACGCCTTCCTGATGGGCTTCCTGTTCCCGGTTCTGGCCATCTGCCTGTGCTACGCGCTGATCCTGAGCCAGCTGCGGGTGGTGGCTCTGCGGGCCGGCTGGCAGCAGCGCCGCCGGTCGGAGAGGAAGATCACGGTGATGGTGACGGTGGTGGTGTCGGTGTTCGTGGTGTGCTGGATGCCCTTCCACGTGGTGCAGCTGGTGGGGGTCTTCCTGCAGCGCCACGACCCGACCCTCAGCCAGCTGGCGGTGGTCCTCGGGTACGCCAACAGCTGCGCCAACCCGCTGCTCTACGGGTTCCTGTCCGACAACTTCCGCCGCTCCTTCCAGAGGATCCTGTGTCTGCGCTGGATGGAGGCCCCCGAGGAGCCCCTGGACTACCTGGACTACTACAGCACGGCCCTGAAGAGCCGCAGACTCAGTGTGGACCAGCAGGAGGAGGACGGGGCCCGGGACCTGCCCCCTCCAGATCCGGCTCCAGGATGTAGTCTGAACCCAACCAGCAACCTCCGTGGTTGACCGACACTGACCACCAGGGGGCGCCACTGAGACTGCACACTGACCCCTCATGGCACCTCCAGGTCCAGACTCAGGTCCAGACTCAGGTCCAGGCTCAGGTCCAGGCTCGGGTCCAGGCTCAGGTCCAGACTCAGGTCCAGGCTCAGGTCCAGGCTCAGGTCCAGGCTCAGGTCCAGACTCAGGTCCAGGCTCGGGTCCAGGCTCAGGTCCAGGCTCAGGTCCAGACTCGGGTCCAGGCTCAGGTCCAGGCTCAGGGTCCAGGCTCAGGTCCAGACTCAGGTCCAGGCTCAGGGTCCGATCTACGGAGAGAGGGGTGTTATGGGTAACATTTTGGACGTTGAGTTCATTTTTGTTAGGCACATGAATGTGATGATGTCACTGATGATGTCACTGATGATGTCAGAAGGTGTGAGGGCTCTCCAGTGTCCAGCCAATCAGAGGCCGAGGGGGCGGGACTCCTGTGTTTAGAGATTGATTGATTGGCTGACAGTAAACTGTTGCTGTTAGCCTGTTAGCCTGTTAGCCTGTTTCTGCTGTAGCTCCGCCCCCTGCTCTGACTCATACAGGTGGATGTGGAACTTTGTTTTGGTGTTTTTGACCTTTGACCTCACTGAACGTTCCCAGCTGTGAAATAGAAAGAATCAGACGTTTTCCCAGAATGCAACTGTGTTCACACAGAAGACAGAATATGTTTCATAGATATTCATTTATTCATGAAGCTCTGTGATTGGCTGTGGGTGAAATGCACCCTGGGAGTGATCCAGTGTACTGATCAGTGGCAGACTGCCAGCTTGAGGATGAGGAAGAGGAAGAGGATGAGGAGGTGACCTGAATCAGTCAATGGATCAATGACATTGATTATAAAAGCTTTTCTCTGATCAAATGTGAGGATTTGTGTTCCATCTCATTAACTGATCTCCTGTCAGTCTGAAGGTCACCTCGCTGCTGATGAACAGGTGAGAGCTGCACAGGAAGTGCTTTTATTTTGTAGTTCTTACTGTTTGTGTCTGTTATCTTCATTCTGATCGATAAAGTTTTAAATCCACAACTTCAACCAGCTGATGGACCTCTCACCTTCAAAATAAAAGAAGCAGGGCCCTGGATCAACCTTTCATAATAAAGCGCAGGGGAAATCAATCAGTTTGATTACGAATTAACACACACACACACACACACACACACACAGGAAGCAGCAGATTTGGTTACCATGGTGATGATAACACACACACTGATAACTCGTCAATATGAATATATTTCATTCTTTATGTGAAATAATAAAATGTGATATCCTGTTGTCTTTCACAATAAAGCTCTGAAATATCTGTGACTAAAACAAATGTTTGATGAAGATGTGAGAGTTGATTGTAAACAGATACTGACTCAGTATCATCTGGAGCCCAACCCGTTGAGGCCCCACTGGACCTCTGGCACCAACAGCAGATCCATTAAGTCCTGTACGTTGAGAGGGGGGGCTCCATGGATCTGGATTGAGATCTGGGGAATTTGGAGGCAGAGTCAACACCTTGAACTTGTTCCTCAAACCGGTTCTGAACCGGTTCTACTTTGTCATTATCCTGCTGAAAGAGGCCGTCAGGGAGAACTGTTACTGTTTACGGTAAAATACATCAGACCGGGCCTCCTCCTTCCATTGCTCTGTGGTCCAGTTCTGATGATCACATTGTAGGTGGACAGTGGAGGGGGGTCAGTATGGACTCCCTGACTGGTCCCAGACCAGCAGACTGCTCTGCACTGTGTGTTCTGACCCCTTTCTATCAGAACCAGCATTAACTGTTTCAGCAGTTTGAGCTACAGTAGCTCGTCTGTTGGATCGGACCACACGGGCCAGCCTTCACTCCCCACCTGCATCAATGAGCATCGGCCCCCCATGACCCTGTCTCTGGTTCTGTTCCTTCCTTGGACCACTTTTGATAGGTACTGACCTCTGCAGACCGGGAACCCCCCACAAGAGCTGCAGGTTTGGAGATGTTCTGACCCAGTCGTCCATCACAATGTGGTTCTTGTCAAAGTGGATCAGATCCTCACGCTGCACATTTTTCCTGCTTCTAACACATCAACTCTGTTCACTGTCTACCTGATATACCCCCCCCCCACACTGACAGACTGTTACTGGCAGTGCTCACTTTGTTTGTGCTGATTGCTTTAGAGAAAGACTGATGACATGAGAGCTCTCTATCTCCCCCTGGTGGCTGACTGCAGTATAGACTCTCTCTCTCTCTGTCGCTTTCTCTCTCTCTCTCTCTCTCTCTCTCTCTCTGCGCTCTCTACCTCTCTCTCCCACCCACCTAGAGTCGGGGTCTGTCCCAGGTTTCTGCCTCTTAAAGGACGTTTTTTCATGGTGGTACTGTTGGGTCTCTGTAAATAATGTTATAAAGAGTTCGGTCTAGACCTGCTCTATTTGAAAAGTGTCCTGAGATAACTTCTGTTAGGAATTGGAGTCTTAAAATGCCAATAAAATAAGTTGATAAAAGTAATGTGGACGGACACTTGGTCATAACCACAGTGAGACAGTGAGGCTGCCTCAGAGAGAGACAAGTATTTCTTATGTATTTCTGTAGCTTGTGGCTCCCTCTGTTGGAATGAACTTGTGGTGCCGGTTGTGGGATAGTGATAAGAAGGACTCTACGTGGACTCTACCTGGGGCATGCGCTCTACCAGGTGAGCTACTGTGTGTCCCAAAAATAAAAAGTTTAGTTTTGTGAGTCTTTTACTCTCTGTCCTATCAGTCACACACCTCCAGGAGCCTCCAGGAGCTTCCAGGGGCCTCCAGGGGCCTCCAGGGGCCTCCATCAACAAACCACTGAGTGAACCTGAGAGAGAGATCTGATCTCTATTGATGACCTCGACCGGCAGGAAGTGTTAATATCCAATCAGCGCTCTGCTGCAGATGAACTCAGTAATCCAGTTTGTGTTTGTGTGTGAAGGAATTGGTCTGGTGTTGTAGAGTTACAGCTCAAACATAAGATGTAACATATTCAATCTTGGATCGACACTTTCTATAAAGTCTGGGACATTGACGCTGTTCCTCATTACAAGGGTTTCCTAAACCTCTTCCTGTAACTTTGTTTGTTTGCATATTTATTTGTTGGAATCTGTCGTTCTCTGAGCTGGAGGAAGGATTTAATGCATTATTCTCATTTTATCTTACTACGAGTTGTGTTGTGTATGAAACATCCTTTATTTATTTCAATAATAGTTATATTGTACATTTTATTTGTATATATTGTCTCTATTTTTATCTTTATTTATATTTGTCTTTGTTTATTCTAATGGACCAATTTAACTAGACAAATTTTTTGTATGTGAAAACCTGATTCTGAAAAAGAATGAAGATCATCACTTCACTGAAGTTGTTGTTATCGGTGGAACCAGCAGGGGGCAGCATCCACCTGAGGACTGAAACACAACAATGAGAGGAAACAGACGGCTGAGCAGGGACACACCAAGCATCACCAGAGTTTATCCTTCACTTTGATTCACTCACACTGTGACTCACAGTATTCTCCAAAACTACAAACTACACTACGACACAGACGAATGAACAAAGGGCCACAGACTGAGGGGACCAGGACTGGGGTCAGTTCCTGATATCTTTATTAACGTGAACCAGTGATGGATCACACTCACACATAAAGCATACATCAATATAAGCCTGATTCAGGCTGATGAAGGTACGGACAGATAACAACACATGGCCAAAATAACATACTGTCAATATCTTAGGGACCCTTTGTACAGGGCCCCCCTGTAGTTCACACTCTGTATACGGTTCATAAATATATATAAAGATGGAGACAGAATAAAGTAAATAAATAAAGTATACTGAAGCATTGTTACTTTCATCCATACAGAGCTTCACTTTGTACAAGTACAGTAAATATATTCATTCATAAACTGAATGCAGGTGGTTTGTGGGTAGTGTAGTCTGACCTCTGTCTGTGTGTGTGTGTGTGTGTGTGTGTGTGTGTGTGTGTGTGTGGGAGTGAGTTCAGGTGAGAGTCAGGGGTCAGCCTGAGGTCACAGGTCACATGGTCTGACCCTGATGTTCAGGTGAGACAAACATTTGACCTTCAGGTACCTGTTGTCTGCAGCACGACGACTGACAGCAGGGGTAGCTGGGAAAAATTCACTGTGTGTGTGTGTGTCTGTGTGTGTGTGTGTGTGTGTGTGTGTGTGTGTGTGTGTGTAGATTGTTGGACTGATAAAACAGAGTTGAAGAGTTCAGGGGAGAAACAAAGCCATCAACATGACTTTAATAACAGGCTGTAACACACACACTCACACTCACACACACACACACACACACACACACACACACACACACACACACACACACTCTGACTCTGTGTGTGTATTGATGTTAAACTACTTCCTGTTCTGATGATCCTGCAGTAACTGATGTTTACAGTTTACACAACTCTCTTATTAAAATCATAATAAACATAAATTCTATCAGAGGCATCAGTATGATCCACCGACTGGAGTCAACCAGCTGGACTCTGTGGTCCTCCATCGGTCTGTGGAGCTCTGAACCTCCAGTTGGGCTTTATGGTCGTCTCCATGTTGGTGGTTAGCAGCCAGCGGAGGTCACGAGTTGCTCTGCTCTCATTGGCTGCTCTTGGTTTGGAAACAATGGCGGCTCTCCTGCTCACACAGGATCTGGTATTCCAGATAAACAGTAAAATGTGTTTGTGAACAGATTTGAGGAGAGAAATAGTCAACAGCAGAATCTGGATCCATATCTGATCAGCACTGTTTGACAGTTTGATCTGAGTTTGGTTGAGCTGGACGGACTCACTGAGAATGAGCTGTCAATCACAAGGTAGCCCCGCCCTAAAGCATACCCTGCTTTATGGTCTGTTTTACTCTCAATGGGACCATCAGTTACTAAATGAACATCATGCTGTATGGAAGAAGACTGAAACTAGAGACTGAGACCAGAAACTCATCAGGAAACTGTTCAGACTGCATGTTGTCACTTTCTACTGCAGCCAATGGCGCTCCCCCTGCTGGCCTTTACATAGAACGCAGGGTTAAGACACCTCACAGACCCGGAAGCTCTGTCCGTTATTGATACTGTCCGTGGTGAGTATGAAGGTTTGTGCTCCTCATGTGATGCAGCTGATGAGGGTCACACTCTCTAATGCACCCAGACTGACCCGCTCTTCTCTGAACAAGTAAAGTAAAATTCAGTTCAGTCTGTCGGAGTCAGGTCCTTATGACCTCACATCCACTCTGCTGGAGTCTGTGAGTCTGTGTGAGGAGGTCATGGACAGGTGACAGGTGAGTCAGTCTCTGCAGTAACAGGATAATTATTACTGAGGAGCTTTTAGTGTGACAGGTGCAGGATTTACTGTCCTGTGAGTCACACAGAAACCCAGAACCTCCTCCTCTTCAGGGTCCTGAATCACAAACAGGAACCTTCATGATGTGAGCACAGTACTCTCAGTTAAAGGATTTCATGGGTTGGAAATTGGGTTGTTCAGACTCATCTAGTCCAGGTCTGTCTCCATGGTGTCTTCTAGGCCAGGAACTGGTCAAACTGGACCTATTTCACCAGAACAGGTCAAAGTGGGTTCATAATGAGAGAGACGTATTCAACAGGAACTGGAAGATTTAATCCAGGTCTAAGTGGTTTATAATACATACACATAGCCCAGGTGTTACTGGTCCAAAAATATGTACCAGGCCTCTTACCTTGGATCCAAAAGGTCCAGAATTCTGCAGCAAAGGTCTCAATCCAGGTCTAACTGCAGTCTCACACTCTGCAGTGATGTCCATAGTTAAAGTCTTAGTGGTCCAAAACTACACAGGGGTTCTTATCCTATGTCCAACTGGAGCTGAAATCTGAGAGACTGTTATTGCAGGTCCCGCTGGTTCAGAACATTCTACTGGGGCTCTTATCCCTGATCCAGAATATCCAGCTTTTGATTAGGACTTAACTGGTCTAGAGCTTTGGAGTTCAGAATACTATACCAGGGCCCTTATCCTGGGTCCTATTGGTCCAGAACTCAGAGTACAAAATATCAAGAACCTTTACTCCAGATCCAATTCAGGTTCAACTGTCTGTTCCCAGACTCTGTATCCAAGCTCTTATCTCGGGTTCCAGATGGCCAGAGTTCAGCAGAACACTTTTAGTTCAGGTCTAACTTTTCTGGATCTGTTGATAGTCTGCCAGAACTTCCTATAATTGATCTGAAAGTTTACACCAAAACCGAACCGAACCATGGTTGACTGAGATCATCTCTTTTTGTTGGACCAAGGTTCAGCTGTGTGGTTGGTGCCGTGGTCCGGAGGAGGGACCACGGCACTTTGGTCCTCGTCCCCGGGACCAAAGTATCAGAGGATTGTTGCAACAGGGACCTTTTCTCTTGTAACACATGAAGTCTCTGACCGCTGCACTGCTGCATATGCTAACCGTGCTAGCTGCTATTTGCTAGTTAGCGGTCCTATTAGCTGTCTGTACTCGGACTGGGAGCTGGAAAGACAGGGGGACCCAGCAGGGAATACTGCCAGGGAGCGGGGCCCGAATGAGCCACAGAACTGGAGCGGGGCCCGAATGAACCACAGAACTGGAGCGGGGCCCGAATGAACCACAGAACTGGAGCGGGGCGGACCAACGGAGGCCGGCTGATGTCCGGCAGCTCCAACCAGGACTCTGACTCTGGGCATGAACTGTTAACGTTATCCATCATCCATCATATCGATCAGCCAGGATCAGTTTCAGTGAAGTTGGAAGTTATTCATTCCGTGTGTTGAACAACCAGACTTGTGGTTTAATTTGCTGTTTTGCCTCTTGTTGTTGTTGTTGTTGTTGTTGTTGTTGTTTTAAACTTTACTTCAAATTTTAATAAAGCTGAAAGAGTATGAATGTTTGAATCTTAAAATGTTTTCATTTCTGAAATGATTTATTTTCTACTTTGTGTTGTGAGTTACAGATTTATTAGGAGCAGATATTTAACTCTAATTCTAATTATTGACTCTTCTGTTTTTATATTTCATTCAGTCGAATGTCAAAAACCCTCCAGGGACCTCAGACTGGAACCCTCTCTGATCTGGTGTCAGTTTATAAACATATAATAAACCACACACTCAGAAATATACATCTATAATGCTGTTTGTTGTTTTTATTGTCTCTGTGTTTACTTTCTGTTTTGGATAAATAAAGTTATTTTTATTTTATTTCATTTTAGGTCTGTCAACCTCCTCCTCCTCCTCTGCCTCCTCCTCCTCTTCCTCTTCCTCCTCCTCCTCCTCCTCCTCCTCCTCCTGCTCTTCCTCCTCTCAGTATTTTGGTGTAAGTGTCCTTTAATCCAGTGGCTCATCCAGTTAATCCAGTGTGATAATGGTGAGCAGTGATCAGTTGTTCTGCTCTGTTACTCGCTCATTAACAGCTTTAAAGCTGCAGACTGGAACCTGTCGACCAGAATAACAACCAGTAAACGCACCAGTCTGACCTGAGATCAGCACTTAGAATATATCTTTATATATATTATATTATATATATTATATATAATTCATCTGATTCAGGATAAACCTCTCCATTTATATTTTACAACATCTCAGGGTCATAAATCTCAATTTAATATGATATAATATAATATATGTAATGTAATATAATGTAATATAATATATAATGTAATGTAATATAATATATAATATAATGTAATATATGTAATGTAATATAATGTAATTTAATATATAATGTAATGTAATATATGTAATGTAATATAATGTAATATAATATATAATGTAATGTAATATAATATATAATATAATGTAATATATGTAATGTATAATATAGATATTTGTATGGATTATCTATTATAACTTCAGGTAGTTTTGTAGTTTTTAGTTTCACTGTTTGTAGTCCAATAATCAATCAGTTGATTATTATTGATTACACTCTTCAAACTGAGTGAATAAACTGAATATCAAAGGGTCCAAGCTTCACTTACTAAGAGCTTTCTGCAGCTCCCGTGGTCTTCATCATCAGAGCTTCCTCAGTCCTGGAAAGGCCAGTAAGGTGACCTTGAGCCAAGATCTGATTTTACTCTGAGAGCCTCAGTTAAGGTGGAAATTCAGAAATGTTTGAGCACTTTTAAGGATTTTTAGACAACCTTAAAACCTGCAGATGATCAATTAAAACCATTTATTTATTATTAGCCTCTAATTGATCCACTAATCAACTCCAGCTGAGGTCATTGTGAGGTTTAATTCACGGGACAGGAAATATAAAGATTTAATATGTTTCAGTCCGACAGTAAAAAGCTTCAAACGGATCCATTAATACTGATTCATGAACTCCTTAACAGCATTCATCATTATTAAATATAAATATTAAGGACATTAAATAAAATTATTATGGACATTTAATATAATTATTACGGACATTTAATATAGTTATTAAGGACATTAAATATAAATATTAAGGACATTCAGTATATATAAAATAAGTGAAGAGATGTTCAGGAAAAGCTGGTTCCAGAGCTTCATCATATTTCCATTATTGTTATTAATTGATTAATTAATAACAGTGTGTGTGTGTGTGTGTGTGTGTGTGTGTGTGTGTGTGTGTGTGTGGAGGAGAAGATGACACCAGGAGGAGGGTTGGACCTGCAGCAGCAGGAGGAGGAGGAGGAGGACGAGGAGGAGGAGGTGATGGTGACCTGCGGACTGATGTGATCCTCCTCCTCCTCCTCCTCCTCCTCCTCCTCCTCACTAACACTCTGCCTCTCTCCGCTCCTCCTGGCTCGGCACGGCACGGCACGCTTTCACCTGGACCAGGACGGACTCAGACACACAGCCCGGGGACAGGAGCAGGAGAACAGCAGAGGGACCTGCAGGATCCGTGTTCCGGCTGCGGGCTCCCGTCATGCTGGGCACGGTGAAGATGGAAGGGCACGAAGCTCCGGACTGGAGCGGATACTACAGCGAGGAGGTCGGTCACTCTCTGCCCGCTGCAGCGCGCCTTTTACCGCCACTGAGAGGGTCTCACACCCGGGTCAGACCCGCCCGGACCAGGTCCTCTTAGATCCGAATTAGAAGGAAAATTCAGTAAAAGTTGAGATCAGTTGTTGTTTGAATGGAAGAAAAAACTTTATTGGTATTTATTTAATATTATTATTATAATTATTATTTCCATCAAAGTGTAAAAGTGCAGATTCCATCAGAGAGAGAAAACCGGAATATTAACGTTTATTATTGAATCAATCATTTGATTAAATGTTTATAGAGCTGAAGGTCTGCGCAGATTCATCTTCACAACTTTATTATTATCATTATTATGAAGTTTATTATTCTGAAGTTTATTATGAAGTTTATTATTCTGAAGTTTATTATTATGAAGTGTATTCATCTTTATTATTATTATGAAGTTTATTATTCTTTATTATTATTATGAAGTGTATTCATCTTTATTATTATTATGAAGTGAATTAAAATAATTTAAGAATCAATAAAGTGCATTAATAATATTAATCTGATTACATTCAATAATTCAGAGTTTAGATCATTTTAATATCAAACAAAGAAATAAAATTCAATCAAATAATCCGATGAATGAAATGTTTGAGCCGCAGTTGAACTTAAATTGAGTCTTTTTTAAAGGGAGTTCTGAATGGAGGATTTCTACGGAACCAAAAAATCCCTCAATTTATTGATCAGCTGGGTTTTAACTTCCAGCGCTGTGAACATTAGATAACATTATTGACAAATAATCAGCTGATAATCAGATGATAATCACAGAGTTATGAGCTGGTAATAATCCGGATTATCGGACAAAGCGGCCGCTGAAGCGCGAGGAGCTTTAATTATTATAAAGATCTTTATAAATGATACAACTGTGTATTAATGATTAATTGTTGTGTTGATGTCGTTATAGATCTTATTGTTATATTAGTGTAGTTTATAGTTGGACACAATCTGTTCCGCAGGTTGTTGATATTAAAGAATCTGATTTATTAATAATTATTATTATTTAATATGATTCTGTTGTTCTGCAGCAGGGAATCATGCATATATAAAGATTATATTATTTAGGAGGAGATATTAGACGTTATTGATGATTGTTTGATTATTGATTAAAGAGAAAAGGAAGCTGCAGCAGGGCGCGCGGATCAAATCTGATTTAAAGCTGCAAAACAATAAAATATAGATTCAAATCTCATAAATTATATATAATATATATATATAATGTATATATTATATAGATATTATATAGATTGAATTATATAAAGAATGTTTTATTACAAAAATACAACGACAGTCGGTCTGTCTGTCTGTCTGTCTGTCTGTGGCTTCAGTCCGTTTCATTAATTAGAGATGACATACAATAAAAAATATAAAATATAAAACATAAAACATAAAACATAATATATAAAATATAAAAATAAAATATAAAATATAAAATATAAAATATAAAACATAAAACATAAAATATAAAATATAAAACATAAAATATAAAATATAAAATATAAAACATAAAACATAATATATAAAATATGAAACATAAAATATAAAATATAAAACATAAAATATAAAATATAAAACATAAAACATAAAATATAAAATATCAATAAGTTGTGAAATATTGAGAATCAGACCTATACAGAGGTTAAAGGTCAGCTGCTGTCTTACGTTTAGATGATCAGTAATTCTGAACTGATTTATTAATTTGAGCCATTAATTAAAACACTTGATATTTATTGATTATTTTATCCATTAATGGTGATTAGTGATGGAAGTTAATGGATTCATTCACTGATAGTAAATTATTAATGGATTCAGTTGGAAATGAAAAGATCAATGTTTGTGTCTGTCTGTCTGCTGATCAATAAAGACAAAATAAATGTGTATAACATTAATTAATATCTTAGATAATCTTCATTAGAGTTATTAGAAGATTAATTAAGGAGGTAATCCCATCATTACATCTTAAATGATGTCACTGACGCCTTAAAATCTGCCTAATTAGTTAATGAAGAGCTTTTCAAATTAAAAGGTTTTCTTTTCAAATTAATGGATCTGTGTTTATTATTCGGCTGAATTGAAGATTAATTAACAATATATTATTCAATAATAATAAATTGACAAATGCAAACATGTTAAAGGTAAAGTTTAAAGCTGTCACAGTATGTACTCCAATATTGATCCAATATTGATCCAACATTGATCTGAATTCATCATCAGCGTAAGCTCTGGTGGAAAGTGTTCAATAAATCAGAAATAATAAATCAATCAATAAATAAATACTTTTAGGTTGATAACTCACTGTTAGTGTGTCAGTGCTGGTAGTCCGGATCAGTCTGGACCAGATCAGAAACCAGGTCAGAGGTCAAACCTGGAGGCCAGAATCAAAAACATAAAAAATAAACAAACAAAAAGCTGAAAACAAACAAAACAAAAGTTAAATGAAAAACATTGAAGAAACATTTGAAAAACATTGAAGAGATTTAAACTGAAACAAGATTTTAGTTTCAAGTTTCTGAACTGGGTCCTGGTTTTAGGTCTAACTGGGTCTCCTCACACTGCCTTTGGTCTGGACTAAAATCTGGTCTCAATGGTTTGAGTGTAACAAGCTCCAGAACCAGGACCAGTAAGACCAGACTAATTGGTACTGGTCCAACTGGTTCTAGTCTCTCTGCAAGTCTGGGGATTGGTTCAGATCTAACTGGTTCTGGTCTAACAGTCTCTGGTCTCTCTGCAGATGTACTCTCCGATGGCAGGCAGTGGAATGGGTTCTGGTCTTGGGATGGGCTCCATGTCGGGCTACATGTCCAGCAGCGGGACCACGTCAGGCTCCTTCAATATGTCATACAGTGGGACTGGTCTGAGCCCTGCTCCAGTGGGGGGGATGGGCGGCTCGGCTCCAGCAGCCATGTCGGGTTTGGGAGGGGGCGTGGCTTCGATGGGCGGGGCTTTGAGCCCATCAAGTATGGGCTCGGTGTCGGCCCAGCAGGCCTCGATGGGTCTGAACCCGTATGGGGGCATGAGTCCCACCATGAGCCCTGGCATGACGTATGGCGGCGGAGGGCTGAACCGCGGCCGCGACAACAAGGCGTTCAGACGGAGCTACCCGCACGCCAAACCCCCCTACTCCTACATCTCACTCATCACCATGGCGATCCAGCAGGCACCCAGCAAGATGCTGACCCTGAGCGAGATCTACCAGTGGATCATGGATCTGTTCCCATACTACCGGCAGAACCAGCAGCGGTGGCAGAACTCCATCCGGCACTCGCTGTCCTTCAACGACTGCTTCGTCAAGGTGTCGCGTTCACCGGACAAACCGGGGAAGGGCTCATACTGGACCCTACACCCGGACTCAGGGAACATGTTCGAGAATGGCTGCTACCTGCGGCGCCAGAAGAGGTTCAAGTGCGAGAAGAAGATGTCGCCAAAATCGGACGGCAGGAAGGAGCAGGGAGGAGGAGGAGCTTCTCCTTCTGGGGATTCCATCAAACCTCCAGGACTCCTGGACTCCTCCTCCATGCCCTCCTCCAGCCAGGCTGCCTCGCCTCCCGGTATGGACCTGCGGGGAGGTGTTGGCGGGGCATCAGACCTGAAGGTGTCCGGCTCACAGCTCCTGTCCTCCCTGTCATTGCCCCCCCACTCCATGGCGCACGAGTCCCAGCTGCACCTGAAAGGAGACCCCCACTACTCCTTCAACCACCCATTCTCCATTAATAACTTAATGTCGTCTTCAGAGCAGCAGCACAAACTGGACCTGAAGGCCTACGAAGCGCTGCAGTACTCCTCCTACAGTGCTGGGGGGGTGTCTGGCCTCGGGGGGAGGACCATGGAGCCTCTGGAGGCCTCCTACTACCAGGGGGTGTACCCCAGACCGCTCCTCAACACCTCGTAGTACCCGCTGCACTTCCTGTTTGGACTCTCTGCATGCAGCCGTCCTGGACTTCCTGTCTGACTGTGATGATGCTGAACCGGATCGACTCTGCTGCTGCTGGTTTCTGAACTCCTGCACTGTGACCAAACCGGGACACAAAGAGACACGTTAACACTCGGCTGTTAAAACCGATCCCAGGTCTGTGTTCTCCTCTTACACACTGAGTCACAAACAGTAAAAGTCCGTAATTGCTGCAGAAATCGGAGGCTCCAGAGGGGGCGCTTTAAAATACAAAATGGCTGGCTTTGGGCTATTTCTTACACCTGTTGGCAAGTAGTCACATGATCAGTGTAGACAGTCACATCACACAGAGCTTGTTCAGCAGAGGAAACCACACATCAAAAATCAACTCCACAATGTCAGGACAATGCAGAGAACTACCGTAAAACTCCTTTAATAGCCTGGTGTCTCAATTAGAGGCCTGGTCTGGATTGTGTGCCTCTTAAAAATCCACGTCACCACTGTAAGATGGCAGCGGCCGCATCAGGAATATTTAGACCTCAGTTTTGTAGAGTGGGAGCAACGTCTAACTTAATCGATGGTTTACATAGTTTGATGGTAGAAATACCATCTTTGCTGAATGAAAGGCCTGTTCCAAATAAAGGCAGGTTGAGGTCAGTGATTAAAACAAATAAAAGTGGGTTGTTAATTGAAGTTTTACAGTTTGTACTAAAACATCTTAACACCTCCTTATATTTCACTATCCTGTACATCCAGGCCAGAAGGCCACCAACCCACCAACAGGAAACTGGCTCTGTTCCGGTTCAAGAACATAGTTTTTGAGAGCATTTCGACCAAAAATAAATTGGTTCAGAACCAGGACAGTCGATCCCAGCAGGTTCCCTTGGGAACCAAACTCGGCGTGTCCTATTCTACAGGCTGGTCTACCTCCATTCACTGATGTTGTATTTCTCATTAAATTGTGAAACAGATGACTTATCAAAAAGACGCAGTTCAATGGCGTCTTAGTTTTATTGATGACACATGATTGGTTTGCCGTGAATTTCAGGATGATTCTAAATGTTTGAAATGAAGCAGTGTTTTTTCAGTTACAAGGTTGATCTGTTCTGGCTGGTCAGGAGGTGCTGGGCTTAGAAAATATTTCAAATGGGTACATTAATGAAAAAAGTTTAAAAACCACTTCTCTAGATAGCACGAGGTTCAAGAACTACAGCTAATTTGGTGGAAAAGGGGGAACAGAGTCACAAACAAAGATTTCAGACTTAATGACAACAGGATCAGTCAGACCAGAGTCCAGGGATGGTTTGCACCAGCTGGTCTTTACTAATCCTGGTCCTAACTGCTAAAACCGAGAGTTTATGTTGATTGCACCAACCAAACTTAAGCCTAATCTTAGCTACGTGCGTCCGTGTGAATGCCTGCTCCACCGTGGCTGTTGCCAAGCAGTGTGCATTGCTAGGATACAGTCTCCCGCTGTCCTGATAATTTGTAGCTAATCATCTTTAATTTGCGGCAACGTTATGTAGGATCAAAGAAAAGGAAAAGGCGATTTCACACATTTCAACAAATAGAGCTGTACGGCAACAGTGCGATGTAGAGAAATAACTGAGGTCATCAATGATTGCTCAGCCTTCGTTAGGAAACCATGTTCAGAAAAAGACATTGATGAACTGGTTGGATGTGACGCCTAGTCTCATCCAGATGGCGGCTGAAGCGTTGACGGTGCAACCGGTGTAACTTTTAGGTTGGGTGTCGAACGCCAAGTTAGGAGCTTAAGACCAGTTGGTGCAACCGGCCTGTCAGCCCTATGTCAGAGGTTCCCACGCTGCCGTCGCTAGAGTTAAAGAGGTTTCCAGTGCGAGAGATACAGGATCCTTTTCAGGCCTCGAATCGACTCGTCCAATAAGGACGCCATTCCAGAGACAGAGCTTCAACCCCCCCTCGTCACTCCCTGAATTTTGTTTGAGAGTACTAAAACTTAGAGGCCCCTGAGGGGCCCAAAGGGACCAATTCACATTTCTGTCTGTTTAAGTGACAGAGGGGTAAAACATCGATTAACAGAATGTTTAATGTCTCAAATATTATCGACCAAGTCTGTTTCCTATAGGCCTCTAACTCCAACTACCATCATGCATTGCACACTTAACTTTAAAGGTTTAAAATATTAAGTTTGTAAAGGAAATTCGGATGGTTTGAACGATATGCAGTTCGTTGGTTCTGCCTCCATCCGTCAGTCAGTCTGTTGCTGTGAGCAACATTAATGGTGTCAGGGCCCGAGGAATAGGACCTGAGGAACAGATTAATTATTATAATTCCTGTATTTTGATCAGAAATATGAGGAAAGGTTTATTTCTCCCACGACCCGGCCTGCGTCTCCGCTGACCTCCGGAGGGGTCATGACCCTCAGAGTGAGAGCCCCCCCCCCCACACACAGATCAAAGGGTTTTATTTAAAGGCTCAGTCCGCCTCGTCTGTCTCCGTCTGATCTCTGCTGAAAGAATCTGTTGATCACGTCTTTTTATTGATTATTGATCATAAACATCTGTTTACAATATCAGTGTGAAAACGTTTGACTACTTATACTTCATTACTTTATTTCACTTATTGAGATAAATTCACTTGTTTCACGACAAACATTATTATTATTATTATTATTATTATTAATAATAATAATAATAATAATAATAATAATAACAGGAAGACTTTGTTCCATCAGATGATGAGAAGGAAACTGTTGTTGTTATTTATGGACAGTAAATATATAATTTATATTCTATAACAATAAACTGGATGACGGCGTTCAGACGCTGATTATTGGACCACGTTGTAGGTTTCAGTTGGTGTCAGATAATAATAATAATAATAATAATAATAATAATAATAATAATAATTAAACATAACATTTCTGAAAACTTAAACAATAAAATAGATAATAGTGTTACTGTGAGTATCAATACCAGTGATCAATACCAGTGATCAATATTCACCATCAGTACTACACCCTGCTGGGGAAACATAATGATTATTATCTTCACGATCAATGAATATGTTTATTGAATTATTGATCAATAAAAAGGAGACTGTGCCTGCAGACCAACCTTCCTATAATAATCAATAAATAATACAACATTTATTAACAAACAGTTTGAATCAATATGATTGATCCCCAATAATCACATTTACTCCATTCATTGATTAATAATTGATCAGTTTGATGTAATAAAGGATCTTTGTTTGGTGACTCTCACTCTGTGTGTAAAAGGAGAACCCACTTCCTGTCTGTGTATTTAAACTGTCCATCACTGATTATTGATTATTGATTATTATTATTACCATGTGCATGAATGAAGTGGGAGGTTGTCTTCTTCTTCTTCTCTTTTCTGGAAAAAAGTGGCTGTTTTATGACCTCCTCCTCTTCCTCTTCCTCTTCCTCTTCCTCTTCCTCCTCTTCTTCTTCCTCTTCCTCCTCTTCCTCCTCCTCTTCCTCTTCTTCCTCCTCCTCCTCCTCTTCCTCCTCCTCTTCCTCCTCCTCTTCCTACTCGTTGTGTGTTTGTTTCTCGTGAGCTTTCGACTCTGCTGCATGTTCTTCTTCATGTTCTTAACTTATTCTGTCATTTTCAAATAAAACGAGGAAACATTTATTGATTTGTTGTTAATTTCTGATTATTGATCGTTTTACTGATAACAGCATTTTACTGTTTTTCTTCATCGTTATTGATCGATCGAGCTTCTGGACTCATCAGTACATTTATTTGGGGGTTTCACTGAAAGGTTATTGATAAAGAGTTACTGCTGATACGTGATCAATAAAAGGCTTTAGGGGAATATTATTATTATTGATAATCGATCAGTAATAAGTTGTTAATTATAAAGAGTTCAAAGACAAATCAGACAATAAAAACAATCAATTATAAATCAATCAATTAATGTTGTCTCTTCAGCAGCTCAATGAAAGTAAAAAAACTCGTAAATGGTTCAGATCCAGATCGTAAACCCTGTTTCTGATCTGTTTATTTGTTATTATTATTATTATTATTATTATTATTGTTGTTGTCGTCTGTGCCGGCCTGATGAGGATGTTTGCGGTGTCGTGTGGATCTGATGGGTCCTGGTTCTGGTTCTGGTCTCACACATTCATCAATAAAACATTCAAACTATTTTATTTACACTTTATTTTTTATTGACACTTTATTTTTATTTTGGATGAAATTTTTACAGAAAATCAGAATCATCTTCATTTTGATGTTTTGTTTGTGAGAGGTTTGTTGTTGTTGTTGTTGTTGTTGTTGTTGTTCCGTTTTGTCTGAATTTGTTTTAGTTTTCTTTCTGGTTGTTTATTTATTGTTTTCTTCCTGTCTCTGGTCCCGCCTGTCTGTCTCTCTCGCTGTCTCTCTCCCTCGGCTCTCCCTCCTCCGACATGCTGCTCAACAAGCCGAACACGGTGAACCTCCTGCGGCCTCAAAGCGCCTCAAAGCGCCGCCGCTGTCGCCGGATTTGGAGGCTCTTTGTGGGCTGTAACCTCCGCCGCCGCTCCGTGAACCTGAACACATCCCGACAGATTTCACTTTGATCTGAAGCTTTTTCTCACATTTTGGCCTCAGAGCCGCGAAATGTCTCTAATGATCCTGTAATTAGCCGCTAATTACCCGCCAACATGATCCCCGAAGCGGCCGCACGAAGCCGCAAAGACACGGAGCCGAGAGGAGCCGACACTTCTTATAATATAATATAACGTAGGCCTATATAATATAATATAATATAATATAATGTAATATAATAATATAATGTATTATAATATAACATACTATAATATAATAATATAATATAATATAATATATAATGTAACATAATATGCGACAATAAAAGCTTTTATTCAAACATAAAATAAAATAATTTCAGATGAAACTTTTATAAAAACCTTTGTGTTTTATTCGTTTTGCTCAAAAACAAAAACAAAAACAAAAAACAAATTCAAAAACGAAAATATATGAAATATATTCAAAATATTAAATATATTGAATATTATTGAATATTATTGAACTGACCTTTTCTTCAATACATTAAGTTTTTATTTTAGGAATATCTGGTGATGCGTTCAGGTTCTAAAAGAGGTCGGTAAATTATTTCACTGTTTTTTCAGCTGAATTGAATTCGTTTTGAAGAATTTGACTGAATTCATTTCTGGGTAATTGATTAAGAGACAGATGAAACAAATCGTTAATTATTGGGCCTGAAGAGTGACTTTATTTCCTGTTTGAACACAACGTTTGTAGGTTTCCTCTCCGGATAAACGGAGCATTTAAACTGATCAAAGTGAATATTTAAAGCAGAACAAAGAGTTTTTATTTCAGTGTGATGCGTTCACTGACATTTGACAGCAATAAATAAGGTGCTACTGCAGTGTAATATGTGTAATATGTGTAATATGTGTAATATGACATTTGGTTTGTGGATCAGCTGCTTATTGCCGTTTTACTGACGCTGACCTTCATGATTTAACCAAACACAGAGAGGCTTTTATTGTGGAGGGTCACAGCTGTCAGGCCTTTCATCACTGAAGAAAAAAATAAAATAAAAAATAAAATAAACTGACTTCAGTTCAGTTTGTAGATTAAAAACACTTTCAGATGATTTCAGATTTTTTATCAAAATGAAACAAAAAGTGAAAGTTTCTGTAAATAAACACACACACACACACACACACACACACACACACACACACACTGTCTCACCTGTTACTGCTGCAGTGAAAAGCTCTTATCTCCAGACTGCAGACGGAGCAGGACTCTACAAACACTCGGGTCACGAGTCCACGTCGCCCCTGAACCAAATCTTCTTAACCTAATATTTACTCTTTACAAGATATAAAATGAGTGTCAACAAGACAACAACTGCACAAAACAACACAACCAAAATCACATCTGTAAACATCAGCAACAAGATCACAATTAGAATTATTACAAAGTAATAAGTGATGCTAACAAAGGACATTGTGGACACTGAAGAAGGAAACAACGAGCTTGAACACAAACTGTAAAAGAATAAACAACCTCTCAGAGTAAACAACGAGCACCAACAGAGAGCTGGGATCAATACAATGTAAACAGAAGTAATAATGAGTGTGAACTATGACCCTGTGTGAGGACCATAACCATCATTAGCTCGGAGAACAACAGCTAATATTTCATAAACAAACAAAGATCAGTTCCACACAGTCCCACAGCGAGGACAATGTGAGGAAGATCATACACTGCACACAAAGAACTAATCAATAATCAATAAATACACAAAGGAGATAAGATCGTAAACATGATGATACAATCTGTAAACAAAGATCATTACCTGGAACAACAAACACGACTAATTAATGACAACAAAATTAGCATTTATGCCAACAGGATACAGACTGCACACAGATATAAGATATTAATATCAAATATAAAATATAATTATAAGATATTAATATCAAATATCAAATATAATTATAAGATATTAATATCAAATATCAAATATAATTATAAGATATTAATATCAAATATCAAATATAATTATAAGATATTAATATCAAATATCAAAAAATAAATATAAAATATAATTATAAGATATAAGATATTAAATATAATTATAAGATATAAGATATTAAATATAATTATAAGATATAAGATATTAAATATAAGATATAAGATATTAAATATAATTATAAGATATTAATATCAAATATCAAAAAATAAATATAAAATATAATTATAAGATATAAGATATTAAATATAATTATAAGATATAAGATATTAAATATAAGATATAAGATATTAAATATAATTATAAGATATAAGATATTAAATATAAGATATAAGATATTAAATATAATTATAAGATATAAGATATTAAATATAATTATAAGATATAAGATATTAAATATAAGATATAAGATATTAAATATAATTATAAGATATAAGATATTAAATATAATTATAAGATATAAGATATTAAATATAAGATATAAGATATTAAATATAATTATAAGATATAAGATATTAAATATAATTATAAGATATAAGATATTAAATATAAGATATAAGATATTAAATATAATTATAAGATATAAGATATTAAATATAAGATATAAAATATAATTATAAGATATGTGATATTCAATATTAAATATAAGATATAAAATATGAGATTAGATTTAACTTTATTGTCATTGCACAAGTAAAGGAACAATAAAATGCAGTCAGCATCTAACCAGAAGATCAGAGCAGTAAAGTGCATATGTAGAAAAATATGTAAAACAATAATAACATTATAGATACATATGATATAAAATATAAGATATAAAATACATTTATAAGATATACGATATAAGATATATGATATAATCTCATTAAATTAAATTGGAGATAACGACCTGTGAGAACAAGAAATAAATGTGAATAAGATAATAATGAACTCTATCTTATTTTATATATTATATCATATATAATATAATATCTTATATCTTATGATATAATTATATTATATATGTGATATAATATAATTATATCACATATTCTATATCTTATATTATATTTAATATGTGATATAATTATATCTTATATATGATATAATTATATAGTATAACACTATAGAAGTAGAATGTGTACAAACACAGAGAGAAGATAAAGAACAGATCAGAGAACAGTTCTCCGTCAGAAAGTTGCTCTAATAAATCCACATTATTATTTTACAGTGAAAGACCGTAAACTGTAAAACGGTTCAATAAAGTATCTGTCAATATAATCTTTATTGATCCAGAATAAAATCAGATTGATATTACAGACTGTAAACTACTGTCCACGGAATAAAAGAGTTAATATATTGATATATTTCCAGTGTTTACAGATAAACATTATCATAATGTTTATTTCCTCAATTCATTCATTAATCATCAATCTGAATATTGATTATTGATTTCACTGATAAGTGAGAGTTCATACTTAGCTGAATATTATTAATCTCTCTCTCTCTCTCTCTCTGTGTTGGACTCATATTTATTGTTGTTGTTTGTATTGTTTTTCTATTAATCAGCAGTTGTTTTGATATTTGTTTCTCAGAAAACAACAACCACAATCTGTTTGTGTTTTTACTCTTTTCTAATGTTTTATTTCATCTTGAAGAGTTTTAATCTCCCGCCATCAGTCCGGCATTCATACAAACAACAACAACAACAACAAGAGGGAGAGATATAATTCTATTCATTGTTTCTGACACTGTGGACTTCCACTCAGCACTGTTTGACATTGTTCACATTGTGCTGAGTTGATGAAATATTCATCAATAATAATAATAATAATAATAATAATAATAGTAAGTACATTTAGCTGATAATACTTTCAGAAGTTTTTTTACAGTGTGCTGTTTGTACTGTTACTTCACTAAAGTATCTGAGTACTTCCTCCAGGAACCGCCAAATTAAGAGAAGCCAAAACAAACAAACAAACAAACAAACAAACAAACAAAAACACAAACAAACAAAAACTCTGCAGCTTGGTGCAGGAAGCCGGAGCTCTGAGCTGATCGTGTGATAAACCTGGACTCTAACCGGTGCCACTGCCACCCAGTCTGCTGTAATACGAGCCATATGTTCCCGGCGGGGCGGAGCGGGGCCCCGGGGCCCTCCGGCGGCGGCAGCGGCCCCCGAGCCCCGCTATCATTTGAGTAAAGCCCTCGGCCCCTTTTCTCTCCGCTCGCGCCTTATGGAGGAAAATGTCGTCCACAATACGGCGGCCCTCGGCCCCTTTCTTCCTCTCGCCTTTCATTCAGGAGCCGGGGCCCCGGGGCCACTAAGGCCTTTTGATGGGGATTGGAATTAATTATCTCCAATAACACAATTGTGCTCGAGCAACGAAAAGAGCAAATAAATCCCCTCCAGAATGAGAGAGAGAGGAGGAGAAGAAAGGAGGAGAGAGAGGAGGACGATCAAAGGGGAGAGAGAGAGTCGGGTGAGAGACACTGAGGGAGAGACAGAGAGAGACAGAGAGAGAGACAGAGACAGAGAGAGATAGAGAGAGAGAGACAGAGAGAGAGATAGAGAGAGAGGGACGGAGAGACAGAGAGAGAGATAGAGAGAGAGGGACGGAGAGATAGAGAGACAGAGAGAGGGACAGAGAGAGAGAGAGAGCGAGAGAGAGACAGAGAGGGGGCATTAGAGGGGGTGCAGACTCTGATTTATTTGTTATCAATAATAATCAATGTATCAGCTGATCAGAGTTCTTCCTTTTAAAGCGTAGCTCGCTGCCCCGTTGCCATGGTAACATGATCAGATGATGTCAGTATTGATCTCTGGAAACTAAAAACGATTTGTTTGTTTGTTTACTGTTCATATGTATTGATTGAGTAAATCAGTGCATCTATTGGCTGACGGAAGGTGATCGATGATGTCATTTATCAATCAAACCTCCTGTTTCTATCACAGTAATTAGGGTATTCTAAATGTAATCAATCACTGTGGAGATAATCAATGGTTATTCAATCACTGTGGGAATAATCAATGGTTAATCAATCACTGTGGGAATAATCAATGGTTAATCAATCACTGGAAATAATCAATGGTTAATCAATCACTGTGGAGATAATCAATGGTTAATCAATCACTGTGGGAATAATCAATGGTTAATCAATCACTGGAAATAATCAATGGTTAATCAATCACTGTGGAGATAATCAATGGTTAATCAATCACCGTGGGAATCCAGACCACCATCCACCTACTGTTATACAAAGGACCCTTAGACAGGTTGTTCAGTTCTGATATACCGTAAAGCTTCCAATAAAAGCAGGGTTCCTAGTAGACGCAGGTCTCTTTTAAAAGCCTGGTGTGGCTACTCGTTCTCGTCTCCAATAGAGGCCTGGTCTGGATTTTATAGAAATGATCTCGATGTATAAAAACTCTTAAAACCCACCAGGTCGCCTGCTTGAGCGAGTTTTAAGTCGTTTCAATCTCCTACACAAATATAAATGTTTAAACTTCTGTCAGTATGTACATAATGAACATCATTAGATCAGTTATAGATTCTCCACAATTCAATATATTTCACTTTCAGTTCAATATATTTTACTAAAACTATCAACACTAAACTATAACGTTAATCCATTCTGACTTACCGGTGGCACGGTAAACAAGAGAGACGGAAAAAAACCTCTGAAGCATCATAATCATCATGTTAGTTGTCAAATTTACTGAACAAACCTCAAGAGAAAGAGCAGTTAGTTTAGTTTAGTGTTAAAGGAATCAAAGGCCTGTCCCCAATAGAGGCCTGTCCCCAGTAGAGGCCTGTCCCCAATAGAGGCCTGTCCCCATCCCCAGACCTGTCCCCAAAAGAGGCCTGTCCCCAGTAGAGGCCTGTCTCCAGTAGAGGCCTGTCCCCAGTAGAGGCAGGGGGAGTTCAGTGATTAAAGCAAATAAACGCCTGGGCTATTATTAGAAGTTTTACGGTATATATAAAAACATTTTACATAAAGTAACACACACACACACACACACACATACACACACACACACACACTCTCTCTCTCTCACACACACACACACACACACACACTCTCTCTCTCTCTCTCTCTCTCTCTCTCACACACACACACACACACACACACACACACACACACACACACACACACACACACACACTCTCCCAGGTGGCGTCAGAAGTTGGATCTATAACAAACTGAGTCTTTCTTCAGAACAAGCAGATTAACGGCTGCAGGATTAAAACCAGGACACCCAAGTCGACCACGAGTGGTCCACCGTCACCGTGGCAACAAGTCAGCAGGAGGGGGGTGGGGGGGTCACACACACACACACACACACACACGCACACACATACATATAAGCTACATACCTCCAATATCTCAGAGTGAAGTGGTTGATGGAAAAGTTCAGATTTCACAATAAAAGCTCTGTTTGAACCGATCACATTGATCACATTAATCAATAAGCAGGTTCAATAATCGGTTCTGAGTTCATAACAATAAATAAATAAATGAATGCTATTAAAGAATCACTAATTTTCTCTTTGGGTTATAAGTTGAGTTAATCATTCATTTCATTTATAGATAATTCATTTTTTATTTCCAGGAAATTCTTTAATTATTTATAAATGAGAAACGTGTAAACAACAACAACAACAACAACACAATCCTATATATAAATATATATATATTTACAGCTTGGATCAGTTAACAAACACTAAATTATGACTTTATCCTGTATATCAATTATTATCGTGAATAAAAACTACTGATTGATCCTTTAACCGCGGTCTGTTTTCTGCCCTCAGGCAGGCTGATCAGTAAAATCTGATTCTATTGGCTTTAATTTCTTTACTTCACTCCGACTGTCCGACTGTCGTACTACAGCTATGGATTCATATTTTATATAACTACATTTGATGTACTCAACTTCATTTAAAAAAGAACCAAAATAATAATGATAATAACAATAATAATAATAATAATAATAATAATAATAAAAACAACAACAGGCTCATAAAGTTATCATTTTATTTAGTAAAAGGTTTGTTTGTGTTCGGCGACTTTAACTGTCGAATGAACTTTAATTTGGACAAATTTATCAGCAGAGACGATTTTGACATCATTAAAACCTGAGTGTGTGTGTGTGTGTGTGTGTGTGTGTGTGTGTGTGTGTGTGTGTGTGTGTGTGTGTGTGTCTGTGCACTGCAGCAGAGGTCGACCAATCAGTGAGCTCCTCCTCATGTTTGGACAGTGTTAGTATGCAGAGCAGACAGTGTGTGTGTGTGTGTGTGTGTGTGTGTGTGAATATAAAGTGAGTGTGAAACAGCAGCTTCAGCAGTTTGTTCAGTCAAACACTCACAAACAGTCAGAGTACTTTTACTCAAGTACTGTACTCACTGAGGTACTTCCCTTCAGTCCATCTCTGTACTGCAGTTATTAAACTCCATCAGAACCAACGCTGCAGAGGAAACAGGCTGAATGGGTCTTTACCGGGAAGCAATGAATCCTCTCAGAGTGCCGTTGGATGGCGTTTGCTGCCCCCAGTGGTCAATGTTCTCTCACATGGAACTGAGAACTGTTATTGTAGTCCTGCAGTGCCACCAGTGACCACAGGTGTCACCAAATCAAACCAAACTAAGACACAAACTTGTTTCGAATCAGAAGAAGTCCTGCAGGATGGTGTTTGGATTTAAATATTATCTTTGATGATGGGTCCCCGCTTTATAAAGCGGATTCCTTCCACTATCTCAGACTTTGGATTGACCGTGAACCCACAGTGATGGTTGCCTTATAGCTCAGAAACCCAATCATTGCTCACTTGACACTATTATTGATTATGCTGTATATAACTGTGGGTGTCTGTTTAGCAGTGTCCCTGAACACACCATTGTTCAATGTATGTAAACAATTTCACTGGCTTCATTTCAGTTTTGGACCCATGTAGATCTTTTTCTTTGTCAAACAAGTCAGATGCTCGTCATTTCAAAATAAAGCTCCATCAGACTGGATTAATCTTCTATCACCTTTTCCTGTTGTTTCATCTTTATTTTCTCTTCTGAAACATCAACTCCTGATTTATTATCCAGCTTAGCTTCTAACATCTTTTGTGTTGTGCTGTAGTTGTAGTGTTGTGCTGTAGTTTCAGTGTTGTGCTGTAGTTTTAGTGTTCGGCTGTAGTTGTAGTGTTGTGCTGTAGTTTTAGTGTTGTGCTGTAGTTTTAGTGTTCGGCTGTAGTTTTAGTGTTGTGCTGTAGTTTTAGTGTTCGGCTGTAGTTTCAGTGTTGTGCTGTAGTTTTAGTGTTCGGCTGTAGTTTCAGTGTTGTGCTGTAGTTTTAGTGTTGTGCTGTAGTTTTAGTGTTCGGCTGTAGTTTTAGTGTTGTGCTGTAGTTTTAGTGTTCGGCTGTAGTTTCAGTGTTGTGCTGTAGTTTTAGTGTTCGGCTGTAGTTTCAGTGTTCTGCTGTAGTTTTAGTGTTGTGCTGTAGTTTTAGTGTTCGGCTGTAGTTTCAGTGTTGTGCTGTAGTTTAGTGTTCGGCTTAGTTTTAGTGTTGGCGTAGTTTAGTGTTGTGCTGTAGTTTTAGTGTTGTGCTGTAGTTTCAGTGTTCTGCTGTAGTTTTAGTGTTCGGCTGTAGTTTCAGTGTTCTGCTGTAGTTTTAGTGTTCTGCTGTAGTTTCAGTGTTCTGCTGTAGTTTTAGTGTTCTGCTGTAGTTTCAGTGTTCTGCTGTAGTTTTAGTGTTCTGCTGTAGTTTCAGTGTTCTGCTGTAGTTTTAGTGTTCTGCTGTAGTTTCAGTGTTCTGCTGTAGTTTCAGTGTTCTGCTGTAGTTTTAGTGTTCTGCTGTAGTTTCAGTGTTCTGCTGTAGTTTTAGTGTTCTGCTGTAGTTTTAGTGTTCTGCTGTAGTTTCAGTGTTCTGCTGTAGTTTCAGTGTTCTGCTGTAGTTTTAGTGTTCGGCTGTAGTTTTAGTGTTCTGCTGTAGTTTCAGTGTTCTGCTGTAGTTTCAGTGTTCTGCTGTAGTTTTAGTGTTCGGCTGTAGTTTTAGTGTTCGGCTGTAGTTTTAGGGTTTGGTCAATGTTATCTGGAGTTGGTTGTGGCAGGCGCAGCAGCACAGAGACGTTTCAGAGTTGAAACCAGATGCAGATGAAGCTTCATCGGTTTCATTTAAAGCCTGAGTTTGACCGAGTTGTTGAAAGTTGTCAAAGTTAAATTTTAATTTGAAGTTTTTAGGGAACATGAAGTCAGAGCGGCTTCCTTACATTTGTCACAGCGATCCTCTGAAATTAATCTGAGCGGAGTTTCTGTTTAAAACAGGAGAGTTTAAAAGACAAACCTTAAATCAACAGATGAACTAACAGGCAGACTGATCTTCAATTAGAGACAGAGGAGGAGGAGGAGGAGGAGGAGGAGGAGGAATCCTTCACTACAAAGACTGACGAGAGGAAAACTGGACCTGAAAAGAAGTTTCATCCTTTCTGTGACATGGAAACTAGAAGCTGTTTATTAAAACATTTATCATGTTAGAAGATGTGAGGAAAGATTAAACATTTAACGTCAATAAAAAATAATCTCATAAAAATACCTTCAGCAAAAACCTCGTTACCCATCAGTCTGTGGTCAGACCAATGAGACTGAGCAGTATGGGACATTCCTGCACTCTTTATCAAACTACATAAACGTGTTCGTATCCTGATGTCATTCCGACTCCACTCTCTAACTGTAGCAATGAGGTATCGCGAACCTTCAGATTCAGACTCTGCATCCTGACTTTGGTTCAGTAAAGTACCCGTTAAGGATCACTTCCATAACTGTTACCTCATTTGTTTTCCAGCCTGAAACTGATTGATGGTCACTTGCCTCTGTTATGAATTTACGTACAAAGTAGTTCAATTATGCCCAAAGTAGTTTTTTTTAGCAGCTGATTTGGTGTCAGTTACTATCGGTTATTGATCCTCTGGTGTCGACTCACACACAGCTGCTGTAACCAGTCACATTGCGACGCACTTGCGTCACGCAGCACTGTGCCTAAGACAGGAAGTCTGACCCAGAAACAACACAGAGAATCCAGTCAGTTTTCAAAATAAAATACCACGTGATCTGAAGCGGAGAAACAGGACAAAATAGAGATGGCAGCAACGCGCTCTGAGGACGCTCCGCCTCTGAAGCGGGATTTAAAGACACCAGATCACATGACGTTATAATGCCGTCCTGAGGAGGAAGCACACGATCTATACAATGTTAAAGTTACATAATCAATAAAAAGGAGAAAACAAATATTCCTAACATTTTATTTCATGTCCAGACCAAATAACAAAACCAGAATACACTCAATCATACAACCATATTTAAAGTAGATACACTACACAAAACAACAAAACACAGAAACAGAAATATTTCGTGATTACAGCTGAACTCAAACAGCTAAAAACTGAAGAATTATTTTTGGTTGATAAAAGTTTAAGATACTGAACATAAAAATAAGAAACAGAAAGAGTCCACTGTAAAAAAAAATGTGTATTAATATGAAGGAAAAATAACTGAAGGATGAAAAAAATAAAATCAGTTTATAAAAACAGGAAGTGTAAAATAAAAGGGACAGGAGATCAGATGACGGCTCGGAGGCTTCCTGTCCCGACTTTCTTCCTCAGAACCTCGACCAGACGCTCCAACCTGAGGAGGAAGAGGAGGAAGAGTAGGAAGAAGAGGAATAATTCATAAACACTGATGCAAACTGATCAGAAAGATTAACATTGTAGGTTTGCAGACAGTAAAATATTATTCCACAGTGGCTCCTGCAGGATCTGGTTTCTATCGGAGGTCGGGGGGGGGGTGTCTGGCGGTGGAGGTGTTTCTGCAATGAACGCGGTTCAGACAAACGGATCATGGAGCCAAACCGAGAAACCGTTCAGATTGATGGTGTTTGACCCTCAATTGCCAGCTCCAAAACGTATATGGAAGACCTCTTTTAACCTTATTTATCCCGACCCGTAGCTAGCTGTTACACACACACACACACACACACACACACAGTAACTGTTCTACTGCAACCTGAGCTCATCTACACCCAGAATGTCTGACTGCAGGAACCAAACTGCCCCTCTGCTAGCTACAGAGATGCTCACAGCTTTAGCTTTCTGAACGTCTCTGTGTGTGATCGGACTCTCACATAGGGCAGACAGGCTGTGGGTAGTTGGTTATAGAGGGGCATTACAGCCCTGGCTGTGGGTAGTTGGTTATAGAGGGGCATTACAGCCCTGGCTGTGTAGCCATGGTTTAATGGTAGTGGAACTACCTGGTTTTGACTTTCTGTATACGCTGTAGATTGTGGGCGGAGGTCTAACAGAGAATATTATCAGTGCAGAGACAGAAAAAGGAAAACTGAGATGAGAGTTGGAAAATTGACCCTGGATGACTTTCTAACACACTCTCTCTCTCTCTCTCTCTCTCTCTTTCTCTCTTCTCTCTCTCTCTCTCTCCAAACCAAATTAAACTTCCTGTCTCTAATAAGCAGCAGATTTCTATCACCCCCCCTCCCCTCCCGAGAGCAAATATTCCTCTCTCCACTATTCAGAAACTTGGGAGGCTCTTCAGAGCCGGCCGCCCCCCCGCTGGCAGCCAAATTAGAGCCACAGGTTTGAGCCCAGGAGGACGGCGTGGGACGCAGACGGACGACTTAAGCTGTTTTCATCATGAATCTCATCCCTTCATCTTCAGACTGATGAGATGAGAAGCAGCAGAAGAAGAAGTCACGTTATTCAGCATCTGACCGTCATCCTGTAGGATCCGAAATCTGAAGGATTAATTCTTCCTGATCAACTCGCCGGCAGAGACGCTCACACCGATGTCCGCGGAATATGAATCATCACACCAAATCTCTTTAGTGCCACACGCTTAACCGGTCTTTGAACACATCCCAGAGTCTCTGACAGCTGCTGTTAGAAACTGCAACATGTGTCTGATGTCACTGGTTTCACTGGTTTCACTGGTTTTTACTGGAGACGTTTTACAGGCACAACACTGTAAAACCAAGCTGAGAAAACTCTGAAGTTTTGAAATAAATTAATAATGAATCTTTAACAGGGCTGCAGCTCTTTCATTTCATTTTCCAGGACCTTTTCTTGACACTACAGGGCCACACTCGCTCACAAACAAGCTGCTGTTTTAGGTGAATTTACTACATTAATGTGGCCACAGCAGTGTGGGTTTTTCAGTGGATATTTACAGAGCGGGGCAGCCAGTGGCCGATATATAACGCCAATATCCAAACAGAGAACAGTCCTGTATAATTCTTTTCTATTCTTCATGCACATGTTTACAGTAGAATGAATTACTCTTACAGTACAGGGATTTAAGTGCAGTGTGTAGTTTCTGCCACTAGGGGGTCTTTGACATCGAACAATAAGAAAAGAGAAAGTGTGATGAGGTGGTGAAGCAGCATGGGATCATGGGAGTTGTTGTCTTCACCACCACTGCAGGCCAATTATTGCAGAGCTCAGATTGTTTCTCTGATAACTTAAGATCCAGACGTCCGATGACTAAAATCCTTCATCCGGTTCAAATCTAGAGTTAAAATGCACCAAGATCTAAACAGTGGATGGTAAACATGTTCACTGTAGTCTCATACCCTGGTCGTCAAATACAGACGCGAGTGGTGTTCAGGTGGTTGTAATCTGCAATTTCACCACTAGATGTCACTAAATCTGAAAAAGTGGTCCTTTAACAGAACTTCTGAAACTAAATATAAATGATTTCATTCTGGAGTCAAACTAAAGACGATACATCGATAATTACATCGGTGTGCACTTCAGGGACAGTTGGTAAAGTGAGACATTCAGTATTTTATAATTACTGCAGCAGCTGCTCACATGAACCCAGGTGTGTATTTACCTGCAGCTCTTCATCGGCCAATCAAACAGCATGATGTCATCACCCCGCGCAGTGTGTGTGTGTGTGTGTGTAAAGCAACATGTCAACAGGCTTGTTGGTATTTAGTAAAGGTCACTGGATGTATGTAGACACACACAGACACACACACACACACACACACACACACATACAGACAAACAGACACACAGACACACAGACACACACACACACAGACACACACACACACAGACCAGCGATCATAAATAAATGTGTGGGTAATAACTGTCTTTCGTGGGTGAAATGTATTTATACATATATAGGACAGAATACCATTGATAACAAATAGAACTGAATATAGAGAGAACTGTGATCCAGGTAAACAGCATTTAATATTTATTGCATTGATTCTATATTAAGTCTATAAAAACTCCCTGTATGAGGATGGTTATGGGATGGACTCTGTGTAAGCCATAAGCAGGCACTCATTGCTCCTAGGAGCTTGGAAAACTGCAGTAATTACTCCAGTGTTCAAATCAGGTGACCACACGATCATTAGTAACCACAGACCCTCAGTATCCCTCATACATCCTTCAGTGTGGAAAACAACTGTTTTCTTCTGAAAATCACAATATCTGTCAAAATATGTTTTTATCGTATTGTGCCACTCTACTGAGTTTGATTCATTATTTTGAGCTAACATATGAATTATTAGGTCACCAAATTGTTTCTGTTGAACTCAGATTCACGTTCATGAACTGGGAACTCTGAGAGGCAGCTGGACACTGAACCAACCTCAGTGGTTCGGATCAATCAGAGTCCTCAGAGGAACTACTGGCTTTAACGCCAGCTGTGTGACTGTGTGGCTGCTAATGGGGTTAGCATAGCAACTGCTAGCATTATCAGGTATTTCTACAGTGGAAAAGGAACAGAGGATGACACTGAAGGCTCTGATCAGCTGAACACTGCAGTTCCCTGTACGCTCGCCGACAGCTGCAGTTAAAGGTAGAATCTGACCTGCGGACTCTCTCGCTGGCCTCTTGCTCCGCCTCCCGACAGCGCTGAAGCTCCACCTCCACGCTCTGCTTCTCCTTCGACAGCTGCTGGACCTGGAGCTGCAGGGGCGGGGCCTGATGAGCCGCCAGCGACGAACCCGCCGGAGAGATGCTGTCACCGGGCGACGAGGGAGGAGCGGTGAGGAGGTCCTGAGAGCTGAAGATCATAAAAGATCAGATTTAAAGATGCTGGTATCGTATGAACTAGGGCTGGGTAAAAAAATCGATTTGATTGATTTCATTTAAGTTTTGCAATATCAATTCATAGGGCATGAGATCGATTTTTCTTTTTTTTTTCCCCATGAACTAACCCCCAGTAGTCTTGTGCGTGATTGCGCAGCAGCGCGTTTATGTCAGGTTGACGTTCAAGCGCGCAAGCGTGCATTCACAAAATGACCGAAGCAGGTAAAACCACGCTCAGCAAGCTTAAGTCTGCCGTCTGGAACCATTTCGGATTTAAACAAAAGGACAAAGAGCTGGATAAATCCAAAGTGGTTTGCAAGATCTGCCAAGCGGAGCTCAGTTATTGTAGAAATACTACAAACCTCAGAAACAACTTGACAAGGTATCACACTGTGCTAGCGTTAACGTTAACTTTAGCTTCCGACAACAAGCCCTCCGGGGCAAAACAAAAGAAACTGAGGGAACCACTAACATTACCAGCCGATTCTCTGCGGGCCATAAAGATAACAGAGGCCATCGCAACTTTTGTTTGCAAAGATTTACGCCCAGTAGTGGAAAACGAAGGCTTCCAGCGGCTCATTCGGGTGCTCGAACCACAATCCGTTATGGTGCAACGTTAACATCTGACTGAAACTGTTATCCCCATGATGTATACATGTGTGAAAGACGACATCCTAACGAAAATGCAGTCAGCAGAGAGAGTCGGCATAACGTGTGACTCCTGGACAGCACTGTCAACGCAGTCGTACTTGACAGTGACTTCTCACTACATCGACGAGTGGTGCCTCATGTCTCGTGCTACAGACCACCGAGGTTCTTACGAGCCACACCGCTATTAATATAGCTGATATGTTGATGGGGGCCATACAGGAATGGGGGCTAACCAGCAAAGACCCAGCAGTAGTGACGGACAACGCTGCAAATATGGTTCATGCGGTTGAGATAGCTAATGCACGTCGGCTGCTTCGCGCACACACTGAACTTAGCCTCACAAGCAGGTCTAAAAATCCCAGCCGTGTCACGTCTTCTTGGCCGAGTGAGGTGTATAGCAACGTTCTTTCACCGGAGTACGACGGCAAACCACATACTAAAATAAAAACAGAAGCTGCTTCAACTGCCAGCGCACAAGCTAACAGTAGACGTTGTGACTAGGTGGAACAGTGCACTGGACATGCTGGAGCGCTTTTTAGAGCAACAGCCTGCTATCTCTGCCACTCTCCTTTCACAAGACGTGCGCAGGAATGAAAAAGATCTGTGCACCTTAACAGAGGAGGATGTAACGATTGTCGAAGATTTGGTGCGGGTCTTGAGACCAGTGAAAGAAGCTACACTGGCAATGTCGGAGGACAAGCAACCAACTCTGTCCGTCATCACCCCACTTCTCTCTTCTTTGTGAAATGTCTTTAAGATATGATGGGCATAAGGACACAATGTACGCAGCATTGGCGCTGGATTCTCGCTTTCCAAATTATCAGAATATCGCTCAAATTGGCAAAATAATCTTAAAATTTATAGAAAGGCCCTCCGTAATGCCAGAGGAGCCTATTACTCAGCACTAATAGAAGAAAATAAGAACAACCCTAGGTTCCTCTTCAGCACTGTAGCCAGGCTGACAGAGAGTCACAGCTCTATTGAGCCACATATCCCCATAAACTTAAGTAGCAATGACTTCATGAGCTTCTTCTATAATAAAATTATTACTATTAGAGAGAAAATTAATCACCAACTGCCATCAACAGTTATCAGTGGCTCTCCAAGTTCAGGGACTTCTGCCAATGTAAACTTAGATATATATTTAGACTGTTTTTCTGCTATCGATCTTCATCAGTTAACTTCAATCATTTCTTCATCGAAGCCATCAACCTGTCTATTAGACCCGATCCCAACTAGGCTGCTTAAAGAAGTTGTTCCCTTAATTGGCACTTCTTTACTGGATATGATTAATCTTTCTTTATTATCAGGATATGTACCACAGTCCTTTAAAGTAGCTGTAATTAAACCCCTTCTTAAAAAGCCCACTCTTGACCCAGGGGTTTTAGCCAACTATAGACCGATTTCTAACCTCCCCTTCCTCTCTAAGATTCTGGAGAAAGTAGTCGCCAAAGAGTTGTGTGACTTTCTGCATAACAATAGTTTATTTGAGGATTTTCAATCAGGATTTAGAGTTCATCACAGCACAGAGACAGCTCTGGTTAAAGTTAATAATGACCTTCTGACTGCTTCTGACAATGGACTTGTCTCTGTACTTGTATTATTAGATCTTAGTGCTGCATTTGACACCATTGACCATAATATTCTTTTGGGGAGACTTGAGCATCAAATTGGCATTAAAGGAACCGCACTAAGCTGGTTTAAGTCATATTTATCAGATCGCTCTCAGTTTGGACATGTTAACGATGAATCTTCAATAAATACTACAGTTAGTCATGGAGTTCCACCATGTTCTGTACTTGGACCAATACTATTTACTTTATATATGCTCCCTTTAGGCAACATTATTAGGAATCACTCCATTAACTTTCACTGTTACGCAGATGATACGCAGTTATAGCTATCAATCAAGCCCGATGAAATTAATCAATTATCTAAATTACAAACATGTCTTAAGGACATAAAATCCTGGATGAGCTGCAATTTTCTGATGTTAAACTGAAATTCTTGTTCTTGGCCCCAAAAACCTTAGAGACTCACTGTCTAAAGATATAGTTACTCTAGATGGCATTAACTTGGCCTCTAGCACCACTGTCAGGAATCTTGGAGTTATCTTTGATCAGGATTTGTCATTTAACTCCCACATAAAGCAGACCTCTAGGACCACCTTCTTTCATTTACGTAATATTAGAAAAATTAGACACATCCTATCACAGACAGATGCAGAAAAACTAATCCATGCATTTGTTACTTCAAGGCTGGATTACTGCAACTCTTTATTATCAGGTTGCCCCAATAAGTCCATTAAAACGCTCCAATTAATTCAGAATGCTGCAGCACGAGTACTGACAGGAACTAGAAAAAGAGATCACATCTCTCCTGTACTAGCTTCTCTGCATTGGCTCCCTGTAAAATGTAGAATTGAATTTAAAATCCTCCTCCTCACCTATAAAGCTCTTCATGGTCAGGCCCCTTCATATCTTAAAGAGCTCATAGTACCCTATTACCCCACTAGAACACTACGTTCTCTGAATGCTGGGCTACTTGTGGTTCCTATAGTCTCTAAAAGTAGAACAGGAGCCAGAGCCTTCAGTTACCAAGCTCCTCTCCTGTGGAACCAGCTTCCAGTTGTGGTTCGGGAGGCAGACACCCTCACCACATTCAAGAGTAGGCTTAAGACATTCCTCTTTGATAAAGCTTATAGTTAGGGCTGGATCAGGTGAGTCCTGAACCATCCCTTAGTTATGCTGCTATAGGCCTAGACTATCGGGGGATTTCCCATGGTGCACTGAGCTCCTCCCTTCCTCTCTCTTTATGCACTCATTCATGTCCCATTAATGCATGTTACTAACTCCACTTCTTCCCCGGAGTTCTTGTGCTTTCTCGTCTCGCAGGTTCTCATGGATCCTGGTGGAGCCTCCTGCCATGGTCCTGCTTGACTGCCATTGCCAATACTGTTGTTGCTGTGCACCTGTCTGTCTGTCTGTCTCTCGCTCTCTCTCTCTCTCTCTCACCCCAACTGGTCGAGACAGACGACCACCCACCTAGAGCCGGAGGATCTGTCCTAGGTTTCTGCCTTTTAACAGGCAGTTTTTCCTTGCCCTTGTCGCCAAGTGCTTGCTCATGGTGGTACTGTTGGGTCTCTGTAATTAATGTTAAAGAGTTCGGTCTAGACCTGCTCTATTTGAATAGTGTCCTGAGATAACTTCTGTTATGAATTGGCGCTATACAAATAAAATTGAATTGAATTGAATTGAAATTGAATCTATTTATTTATAAAATACTGATGGTAATGATGCTGATGAACGAGCTGAGGAGATGAGTGAAGCGACTTCGCCCAAGAAGCCCAAGAAATCCAGCTCCTTGGAGTCTCTCCTTGGGGCAGTTTACTCACCAACAGTAAAGGAACATGGACAGAAAACTCCAGCAATGAGGGCTGAAGATGAAATCAGAAGATACAGGGCGGAAGATCCTGCTGGGCTGAATGAAAATCCTCTGACCTGGTGGAGGTCAAATGAAAGGGAGTATCCACTGTTGGCTCGCCTTGCGAAGCAATACCTTTGTGTCCCAGGGACCAGTATTGCGTCGGAGCGGGTGTTTTCAACTGCGGGTGATATTGTCACTGCAAAAAGGAGCTGCCTAACCCCAAATCATGTCAATGAGCTCCTTTCCTGCACAAGAATCTCACAATTGAGAAGTGAGAACAAAGTCACAATAACAGGACTTGACTTTAGACAGTTTAAGTTTACTTTTAGTTTTGTTACCATTATTATTATTTTTTAATGCAATTTGCAGTGATGGGATGTTGTAGTTCAAGTACACTTTCACTTGCAATTCCTTTCTAATTTCAAAATTGCATTTTTGAGACTTGTGACAGTTTTGTTTACAGCTCAAGTTTAAACTGTCCAATGTACAAGTTTGCACTTAAAACATGTTTAAGGTGAAGAGAAGAAATAAAGTACATTTGTATTTTGTAACACAGTTGAGCCATTTTCATTCTTCAAGAGCAGATTGAATTGAATCGAATTGAATCGAATCGAATCGTGATTAATCGATTCAGAACCTTATGAATCGAAATCGAATTGATTTAGGAAATTGGCCACGATACCCAGCCCTAGTATGAACCTACATGGACCGAACGCATCCATTGGTACCAACCGTGTCAGGCTAGCATGTTGGCTCCAAAGTTAGGCTACAGATGGAAAACTGCAATGGCTCTTTCCAAAGGGATCATTTGACCTTTGACCTCCAGATATCTAATCAAAATGGGTTCTATGGGTACCCACGAGTCTCCCCTTTACAGAAAGCCCTCTAGTGCATGGGATTATGCTAATGCAAGTTGCATGTGGTATGAATTTGGCCTGGTGTATCTGAATACCCCTGCAGACTGGGGTCCATAAAGAATGACTGGAAAGCTGAGACACTTCATGCCACCCCAGTTAAAAACGTCTGGACAGGCCCCTACAGGCCGACCCTATTCAGCTACAACAGGTTTATTCCTAATAACATTATTTATTGTTGAATCCTGAACAGAACTGGTTCAAGAACTGGAACTACTTTGGTGGAACAGGGTTCCTCCTGGTCCAGAATTCCCCATTAATATACAGGATGTTATAAAGTGATGTGAGAGCAGCTCGATGTGACCTCCTCCCTGTGACGGAGCTGATAGTTAATCAATCAGCTGTGATATTGATAGTTTCTGACCGGGCTGCAGGTTAATTAAAGGTAAACAGACAGACAGACAGACAGACAGCAGAGGACAGAACAAAGGACAACCCGGTTCATCTCTGGTGCTGCTGTTTGTTCTTGACGCTTCCTGTTGAAGGTTTTTACATTTTAGGTTTGGGTTTCCATGGTTACCATCAGGGTCCGCCCTGACCTGCCGGGCAGTGAGTCTGACTGTTGTCCACTGAGCTCCTAAACCAACAAGCAGCAGGTCACAGGTCAAAGGTCACAGCAGGGTCAGTCTTGTTCCTGACCGGCAACAAATTAAGTTTTTAGTCAAACAGATGTCAACCTGCTGGGATCCACCAGAGACCAGCTGGGACCAGGCAGGGATCCAGTTCCACCAGAGACCAGCTGGGACCAGGCAGGGGTCCAGATCCAGCAGAGACCAGCTGGAACCAGGCAGGGATCCAGATATTCATTAAACCCGCTAACAGGAATAAGCACACCTCAGGGGTTCAGTGTCCAGTGGGTTCACTTCATCTGGGGTTCAACCTCTGTGGCTCCAACAGTGAAGTAACAGAAGGACACAGAGAGTCTGACAGCGACTGCTCTTGGCTGGTTAGCTCTGTTAGCTCTGACTACCGGCTAGCTGTTCCTGCTACACTGCTGTGGACAGACTGTCAATCATTGTGGTCGGTGTCGAGCTCTTTTGCAGGACTCTGATGTATTTTGTAAATTTGCCAAGAGGGAGGAGCTAACAGAACTGAAGGGAGGAGTCCACAGGTAGCCTAGCTAGGGAGACTCAAGAGTAGCAGCCACCGCTATTGAGGTATCTCTTTATTATTCTGCGTGTAACGGCTGCACATTCTTACAACTGGAGGACGTAAGACCCCCTTTAGGCCTTAAATTAAAATGTTAAATGTTATTCAGAACCACTGGAGGCTGCAGGAGTCCTAAATGTGATTCAGTCAGATCTCATAAACAGACTGCTGAATTAGCTGTTAGCAGTTCACAGTGACTCAGTTATCTCTGTGAGGATGAGGAGGAGGACGAGGGAGACTCACCTCCTGCAGTATCTTTGCCTCCCCTTCACTCTCCAGCGCCCCCCCGCGGAGGCTTTAGTCTTTGTCCTACTGAATGTCTGTCACAGAGCAGATCCTGTGAGTCCTGAACAAGCAGTTCAATTACTGAGAACAGTGAAGGTTTCATTCCCCACCTCCTCTCGTCATTTTAATTATGTTATAATTATGTTAATGTTTGTAAGAAAACCCTGTACACACACACACACACACACACACAGATATAAAGGGGCTATATAAAGTAAAATCAAACTAATCTTTATGAGAAATGAAGAGAAATAACAGGAGAAAGTTTCTGTTTCTCCCGAAAAACACTGAAATAAAACCAAAATCCAGGCCGCCCCCCCACCTGCTGATCCCCCCCCTCCTCTGTCTCTCTGCAGGCGTTCAGCATCAATCCTGATGATATATGGAGACTCACAGTTTAGACAGCGTGGACAAACAGCACGACTCACTTCTTACATGACTCTGTTCTGTTTCACTCTGCAGAGCTTTACAACCTTTTGACATTAACACACTGTCTTTATAGGATCTGATGTTGGGAGGCAACATAACACCAATCAATAATCAAACACTTTATCAGTTACATATATAAGAAACAAAATGCACATCTTGAAAGTTTCCATATGATTGTGAATCCTGTTCTGTCTCTATAATAATCAGATTATTGATGAGCAGTGAGTGAACGGATGATTGTGATTGTGCTTTTAGATGGACATTAGCCTGATTGCTAATGCAGCCAAATTGCTAGCTATCTAACGTAGCAAACACTGTCAGCTAGCTTCATTCAGACTCCCGAGGATAACAGTCTGAATAAAATAATAAGATTAAATAAACATGACTCTTCTTCAGAATCAGGAAAAAAAAACCTCAAGAACACAAAAAGTAGAAATATAATGATTCAAATAGTCAGCCTGTGAAGCTGCTGTATGTTAAAGCTCTACAATTAGTCCCCTAACCTCTACAACTAGTCCCCTAACCTCTGAAACTAGTCCCCTAACCTCTACAACTAGTCCCCTAACCTCTGAAACTAGTCCCCTAACCTCTACAACTAGTCCCCTAACCTCTGAAACTAGTCCCCTAACCTCTACAACTAGTCCCCTAACCTCTGAAACTAGTCCCCTAACCTCTACAACTAGTCCCCTAACCTCTGAAACTAGTCCCCTAACCTCTACAACTAGTCCCCTAGCCTCTGAAACTAGTCCCCTAACCTCTACAACTAGTCCCCTAGCCTCTGAAACTAGTCCCCTAACCTCTGAAACTAGTCCTCAGACTTTTGACCCTTACTGACTGATATATGAGAAACATTTCGTAACCACAGCACAGAAGATATCAGTCATTCACACAGCAGAAGTTAATGTTATCTCTGTTTCACACAGAGGAAGTTCAACAATACTGATCGCAGTTTGCAGAACTCTGAAACTAGACCTTAGACCTGTGAAACTCAAAGTATGAACTCTCCCATGACTCACAAATTTGATAACTTCAGACTCAACACAATAAAAAAGTCTCAGACTACAACACAAATGACTCATGACTTCACTTGGACTTGAGCCTTCTGACTGAGAACCTGATACCTTCCGGGTGTATCAAAACGTGGAAAAAGAAGTGTTGTTCTTTGTATTGTAGATACTTTATTTAGTCATCAACAACCCAAACTGGAAATATACGCAGTATCATTGAGATCTGTGATATTGTTCCACTGGGTTTCAGCTGTAAATCAAAAGTACCTCCTCAATAGGTGCACCTGTCCTTCTAATATTATAGACGGATTATTATCTTATTATATTGTGGATACAAATCTACACAGGCCACACATTTGCTATCAAATTAAAGAGGAAGTTGTGTTTTTTAATATGAAAATAACACATGAATGTCAGTTTTATTGTGTGTTTGAGATAGAGCTGTTTGCTTGGATTGTGTAGGAAAATGCTGATTTAACAGAGTTCTCAGTGAATTCTACTGCAGGGTTAGAAAGTGTGTCACAATTCAGTTCTTTTCCCTTCATTTCCCACAACAACTAACACTAATGCATTCAATTAAGTTGCAGCAGAGAACCATAAAGAACTGAGCCGCACAGAAAATTATACCAAAGATGATTTTGTTTGTTCTGTTGTTAAGATGCTGTTTACTTTACTTTACTTAGGACTTGATGGCAATGTGGTTAAGTGGTTAGCACTGTCGCCTTAAATCTCCAGTCACTGCCCTTGACCAAGGCACTGCCTCAGATCTGGAAACAATCTCTGGGCTTCGACACAGAGAGCTAACATTACGTTAGCTAGTCAAGGGAGTTCTGTTTAACTCCTAGGCTTGTTAACCATCAGCCACGTCACTGTCAAGAAATCAGTGTCAAGGTTATTATTTAGTTCATTCATTTATCTGTTCCATTAATTTAGAACAGTGAACAGAGTGTACAGAAGATGAAATGGGCACCCAGCAGCCAATAAGAATCAAGTATTCATCCAGGACAATGGTATAATAAAGGACAACTTAACTGAACTTTGGGCTTCAGTGCAAAGACTTGAAACTTATGTCTTGTAAAACAAGGACTTGGTCCCCCCCCAGAACTCTGCAGCTGGTTCCCAGACCCCCACAACTAGACCTTGGATCTTTAACTAGTCCTGAGACCTTTGAGCTCGCTGACAGATGTATGAGATGGAAACATTGTGTAACCACAGCAGTTGGTTTTCAGAGAAAAGTGTTAATCTAATCTCTGTTGGACAGACACGAAGTTCAACCAATAAACACCCTGATCAGTTTGTCTTCTTCATCACACTAAATACAAACAAGTTAAGACTTTAAGGAACTTACAGACAAATCATATGATTCTTTAATGAGTGACTAGTTCACTCAATCCAGATGAAATATACGGGGTTTGTATCAGGGCTTTATACATGGGCTGACTCATAGAGCCTCTATTAAAGGATCTCTGATGCCTTTTGTGGAGGTTTAACATACTAATGAGCTATTACAGTGAAGAGACCCATTACATTTATCTACCATTTCAGAAGGGATATATCCATGAAGGAATGGCTGAAATGTCCTCCTATGAAAGCAATGTTACAGGCAAGATATGGACATGAAGATATGCTCTACTCCAACAGACGTAGAACTACACAAGGTGTGGAACCAAGTAGATACAGGTACATGGGCAAAACATGAGAGTATTTTTATTTTGTTTGTAAATGACTGACTGTATGAATGTATGTAAATATGTATCTAAAGGTCCAACTGGAGAGATATATGGGATTATAAATGTGGGAGATGTACAGCTAGTCAGTCATATCCTGTTTTCATTTTTTTTACTTTTCTGCTCTAAAAAAATGTGAATTTCTTTTTCAATAAAAAGAGAATAAAAAGGGAACATTTGGTTATGCTATGGTAAGGATATGTGATGATGTTCTTAATGACGTGTATAATTGGAGGTACTATTTCATTTACATAATCTTTCATACATCCTATATGTAGTATAGACAGATACTATATATAATGCTGTGTTTCTGTTATATTCCATTGTCCTGTTTCTTGTTCCTGTTGTGTTTGCTGTGATATTTGGATGTTGATTTACATCTTATTGACTGGGTATGTATGGTTTTCCTTTAGTCAATGAAATAAAAAAGAACAATAAATAAATAATACGTTCCATCCACCATTTCCTTCGTCTGGACTCGCAGTCTGTTAAAGTCTCTTGTTTTTTTAAACAGCCTTGTCTCCCTTGCATGTTTGAATGAATGTACTAATATATAAGGTATATGACAGTGGACATTGAGGCTCTAGATGTGTGATGACATCTTTGTTGTTCTTCCTCATTTTTAAAGTTCATGGTTAACATGAGTATTGGCTGTACTGCCCTCCTCTTTATAAAGAGCTCCCGTATTACTGAGACAATCAGTGACCTGCACCTCTACAAACTGAACACGGCAGAAACCTCCACCTGCAGGTAAATAAATGACCAACAGCAATTTGTTCAGAGCTGACCTGAGTCAATAATCTGATTTAGTATCTTTTCTGCTGCAGTTTGCAGAGACGAGCAGATTGTTGGAAAACGCAGTGAAGGTAAGAAACTTTTAAACGTATTATAATTATCTGTCAGTGTAACACTGAAGAGGAGCTATTGAAAGACATAGAAATATAATACTCATAGGAATAGTTTCAGTTGTGTATAATCACCTGAAAATAGGGACTTTTACATTAGAATGAGCAGCGTTTAATACCTGTTGTTTAATATGTCATTTACTCATGTTTGTTTAACTCCTGTTGATTTACAATTCTCAGTTAAAACTGTCATTTAACACGTATAACTGACATTTTTAGCTCCACCATGGTTAAAAGTCTCTGAACAGATAAATCATAAGGGTGTTGTTTATTCATATTTGGACTATAATGAAGTGTGAGACCTGTAGTGGACAGTGGCAGTGCGTTATCCACTCTGCTGTTGTTCTTCCTACAGATGTATCTCCTGTCCCCGATGATGCTGGTCCTGCTGTCGGCTGGAACCAGTTTGGCTGCTGTGAATATGGACTGGCTGACTAATATTGTTAGAGGCATCAGGACACAGTGAGTAGACCTGCATTGTAACTGCATTTCATGTCATTTACAGGACAACAAGGTTCAGTTCACCCAAATAACAAAAACATAACTAACTGCAGTACCATTAATTAATTTATTCCTGTTGGATTTATTTTGTTTTATGGGGGGGGGTATACCAGGGCGGGGTGTGGTCCGATCCAAGACGAGCTAGACAAGCTACTGTAGCTCAAACTGCTGAAACAGTTAATGCTAGAAAGGGGTCAGACACACAGTGCAGAGCAGGCTGCTGGTCTGGGACCAGTCAGGGAGTCCAGTGCTCACAGTGTTACTGCTGATTGGTGAAAGCTCTTCAATCATCTCAGTTCTGCGTCACCATTTTGTTCATTTCCCCTTCAACAGGTACAGAATAGACAGACAATTCTGTGTGGCTGCAAACATCCCACTGAATCTTCCACCACAGGACCTCGCTAATGTCCTTCGGAACGACGGCAACACAGAGGATGTTGAAGATGAACTTACATATAGTAAGGTGTACCAAGGCAGGAGTGTGACTATAGCCAAACCTGTACGCCATGAACATGCAGAATATATAGTTCTGAAAAACTTGGGCCAACTGAGCTCCAATAGCGAGGGACACTTCCTGCTCATCTACTCTTACCTCTCCCCATGTGCAGGCCAGTGTGCAAATCCCGATGACTGGCACAACATCCTTCAATACATTGTTGCAAATGTTATTCCATATTGGACAAATTATGCCTTTGTGTTTACAACAGTCTACGATAACCCCAATGATGGTAGTACCATTAGCAGACAAGACTTGACAAAAGCAGTAAAAGAGCTTGGGAAGTCTGGGCTTGGTCTTAGAAACATTTTCCGCTGTTACCAACCAGGTCGTTTACCATTTCAGTGCCACAGCTGCTCTTCACAGGGGAGAGTTTCAGATGTATGCGTTGATAACAACTTTGTGCCTCAGCAGGGTAGAAGCAGAAGCAGCAGCAGAAGCACCATCAGAAGCAGTAGCAGTGGCAGTAGAAGCAGGGACACAAGTATGAGCACAGACAGAAGTAGAAGCACCAGTAGAAGCAGAGACAGAAGTATGAGCACGGACAGAGGTAGAAGCACCAGTAGAAGCAGAGACAGAAGTACGAGCAGAGAAAGAAGTAGAAGCACCAGTAGAAGCAGAGACAGAAGTATGACCAGAGACAGAAGTACGAGCAGAGACAGAAGTAGAAGCACCAGTAGAAGTAGTAGCGGCAGCAGTAGAAACAGGGACAGAGGTAGAAAGAGACAGAGAAACACGAGCAGAGAAAGAAGCCCAATTGGATGAGGAAGCAGAGGTTGGACGAGTTTTGGGGTCTGATGTGATTCAGTTTAGATTTATTAGACTTATTAGAACCTGAACCTAAAACTTCCCCTGAACCTGAATCCTGACTGACGCTGGGGACACACAGAAAGTCGACATGCAGCAAAGCGTCCTGAAGTGCTGTCTGCTTCCTTTTGGTGCCCAATAACTGAGCAGTTCATACAACCTCTATTTTTTCCGCGATAAAATTGGGCAAGAAAAACAGACCGATAACATAAATGAAATATTGAATTATTTGACTGATAAATGTTGAAATATGCATCCCTCGCCTGCCAACCCTGTTTCAATATTGATTCACAGTTTTTCTCCCCACGTGATGAAATATCAAAATCTGATCATCCACTATATTTATCATTAACAGTATCACTGCTGTTTGTCATTGTGTTGTTTGTGCCAATAGATCAATCACAGTGCTTTGCGGTGTGTTGGCCTCTTGTGTGGCCTCTCCATGCTTAGTAATGCAATCTAACTTCTGTTATGAATTGGAACTGAAAGTCCCATTACCACCTTTCAAGACTGAACTCTCACTTCCACTTTTTTAGAAACTACTGGCTGGAAATATACAGTGTTGGAGGTATTTTACACACAATAGAGATTACATTTGTTTGCAGACGATCTCCTGTCATATCAAAGTGATCATCATTAATATAGTGAAACATTTTAGAGAGAAAATTCTACTTGACTGCAGATTTAATTTACTTATACTTCTATATATGTGTATACAATGTGGAATGTAATTCATGTATACATATACTGTATATGTTTTTTATTATACAACTGTGTGTTTATTTTATTATGCTACTTGTTTGGTATTATGATGCTTAGCTAATATATGTGTAGGCAGTATGGGGTGGTTGGGTCAAATGTTTGTGAACACTGTTTCTCAAATAAAAATATGCATTAAAAGACCAAATTCTAATCTCCTAATAACAAAATATATTTATATATCTGTTGTATTGATCTGTGTTAGGGGTTATTTGTCACTCTCACAGCACCGTGATGATGAGGGATTTTAGTTGAGGCGGAGGCTTTTAAATAGTCTGACCTGGGATTGGCTTGCAGCACCTGTAGCTCCGCCTCCAGGCGCCGCCTGTCCTCAAGAGCTCCACCTCTCTCTCTCTGAAGCCTCAGCAGCTCCTCCTGATTGGATAAAATGCACACGTCAATCACATTCACCTTCTGATAGTCAACTTATTGAAATCCACAGCACTAGAAAGAGTGATCTGAGTGATGATGATGATGATGATGATGATGATGATGATCTCACTGGTTAACAGACCTGTCAATCATACTCTGATGTTGAGGGTTTAGTGCGGTTGTTAACTGTGTTTGTGGTGCTGATCTCAGTGAGACTGTGTTCAAATAAAGGATTAATTAATTAATTGACTAATTAGTGTGAGCACGAGTGTCAGCACACTTCATGGTGAGGATTTAATTTTTATCAGCGTGTATTTAGCTCCTGATGTACTGAGACTGAACCTCCGGGTGCATTCTGGGAAGGAACGAGAGCGTTAAGGATATCAATAGATCACAAAACTTTTATTCTGGCAGCAGTTCAGCTCCACCGGACAGCAAGGTTTTATGTTTTAGTCCATAAATAACCGTCGGCACCGAACTAAAGCCAAACTGAGAGACGCAACAAGGAGAATTTAAGGAGGAGGTGCAGGAGGTGTTAATACGTAGCTAAACACAGACAAACACTGTAAATCTTTATTAAAACAGTTAACCTGCAGTCATTTCAACTTTAATAAACACCCTATTACCGTCTGTTCTCACCCGTTACCGCCTGTTATCTGGTGGATCCTCCTGAAATATGGAGGAGGAGGCTCAAACACTCAAATGAAACTGATGAATACACTGCATGTCTGAGGAGTATATATCAAATCCACACAATGAAACACAATTTGTCGCCTGCCTCCTCACCTCTTCTGTCCTCACCCCCTAACACCTCCTCCTCCCACTCATAGAACTGCTGCTGCAGGGATCGAACCCACGGGCTGACAGTTACAGGACAGTGTACCTCACTGCCTCTGGTCAAACAGAGTGGAGCACGACTCCAGCAGGGATTACAGACCTGATTCCTGACCTCCTCCTCCTCCTCCTCTATTCTAATTAAAGCCCTCAAGGTCTGCGAGTTTAAAGTGAGACATCAAAAGAGGAACCAAACCCAGAGAGTCAATATGTGTCTTCTCCAGCCGGGCCGGAGGAGACGCTTCAAAAGAGCCGCCGACTTATTAATCAGAATAATTTCTAAATGAGATGATCAGTAAGCGGGAGCGACGGCAAGCTGACCTTTAACATGAGGAGTTAAGGTCAATGAAAGAGGAGGAGGAGGAGGGGGAGGAAGGGAGGAGGTAATAAAACTAACCTGCCTGGACCTTTAACAGCAGGAGGAGGAGGAGGAGGAGGAGGAGGAGGAGGAGAGTGTAGATGAGGAGGAAACGAGGGGAGCCTTAATTAGCATAGAGGAGGAACAGGATGATGGGGGAGGACGGAGAGGGGTGAGGAGGATGGGAGGAGGAGAGGAGTAAATGAAAGGAACCTCCTCTGACCTTTAACATGAGGAGGTAAAGGGGCAGTTCATAACAAATTAGCCCCCAAATTCAGCCCCCCAGTCAGCTGATTGAAGCTGTTGTGTTTGATCCGTTGGTCCTTCCAGGAGGCAGGATTACAGTCCCGATACAATGACATCACTTCCTGTCTGAAGGTCCGGTTTTTGGTCTGGTTTAAGTCCCCGACACACCGGGACAATGTCGGGCCATCAGTGACACTGCGGAGCATAGTGAAGATCTGATCTGATCGTTAAACGCGATATTCTAACAACCAGGAGCTGGTTGATGAAGGTCTCTGCAGACTGACGCCCCCTGCTGGTAAGGAGAGTCATTACCTCTGGAACGTACGTTGGCTGCAGCTGTGTCCTAGTGTCTCTGTTGGACGACACCTTTACAGGTCTGGTTTCTGGTCTGGTTTAAAGTTCTGGATTTAAAAGTTCTGGATTTAAAAGGTTTGGTTTAAAGTTCTGGATTTAAAAGTTCTGGGTTCTGGTCTGGTTAAGGGTCTGGTTCAGGGGTCTGGTTTCTGGTTTCGGCGTGCTGTTTTTCGGCGGCTCTCTGACAGTCTGTCAGTTAATTTAACAGCAGCTGTTGGTGTTTCTGTTGGAAATTAAAAACCTCTCCAGGCTCTAATCCCCCCGGAGCCCTCCAGCCTAATTAACAGACTTCATGAGGAAAAAAAGAGTGAGTGCTACATTAATAACAAAATGTAATATATTTCAGCAGAAGAAAACAGACTGCAGAGCTGCAGGAGGAAGATTCAACCAGCACCAGCAACACCAATCAATCTTATCATCTATCAGTCGATCAATAAACGATTGTTATTGTTGACCTGGATATGATCTTCTGTATAACTGTAACCTGCAGATGTTCCACCGATCAGACACCTGATCAACAATCAATCAATGCCTGCTGTGCCACCTGCTTGATCTGGTTTTACTGACATTAATAATGATTAATTTAATCAATGTGTTTGTCCTTCTATACCTGTGAGAGCCCTCAGTGACAGGTTCAGGGTTAACCACCAGAACTAAGTACCTGACCCGTCAATGCTTCACAACCAGCGCATATAAACACAGGCTGGGCTGTGCTGCTGTGCTACGGGGATCAATAAACTGGACCCAGACCTAAACCTGGTTCTGACCTGAACCTTCAAACAACATCCTCACTGTGATGGTGGAGGTCCTCGCAGAGATACAAACACACACACACACACACACAGTTTGAATAACAAGTTGCTGGCAAACATGCTGCAGCGTCTCCACGGCCGGTTGTCATGGCAACGGAGCAGACATCCCATCATCAACATTCAACAGAGAGCAGCAGTTAATATGCAAGAGAGAGAGAGAGTGTGTGTTTACCTCGCTCGCCCTCTGCTCTCTCTCCTGGATCAGCTCCTGTTCCAGCCGTTTACACTGCAGAGACAATCTGGATTTATTGATCTGATCACACACACACACACACACACACACAGATAATATAAAGAATAAAAATATAAACAACTATAGATATTGTATGTGTAAGTTCACTGTCTCTGTATCAGATATAAACCAGCATCACTGTAACATCATCAATCTCACATTCACAGTTGGATACAGTTTCCTCCCTCAGGTGTCCTGTGGGGTTGAGGTCCAGTTCCTCAACACCAAACCCGTCTAACAGGTCTTTATGGACCTTACTTTGACCCCTTTCCCTCCAAGTTCTTGTTCTTGATCCGGTTCTGTTCAAGAATCTTGGATCCTTGGTTCTGTTTAGGGAACCAGTGAGTGGAACCATTGTAATCAAGGATGAGGGGGCCGCACAATGCTCACAATTTCTGGTTCAATTTATCGTTATACAACAAAAGGTTGTAGAAGGAAAGTAATGTTTGCACTTCCTCATTTATAGGATAGATAGAATAACATATAAATAAAGCAATTTATAATATATAACAATAATTCTGTCTGGTTGAATGTGAAACAGCAGCAGAAACATACTGATGATAACATGGTTTCATCCTTTGACCAAAATCCACTTTGTGTTTGAGCTCCAAACATCATCACTGTAAACAGAGAGTCTGCCTCCTGATGACCGGCGCTCTGCCGGAGAGGAACCCGGTCCGCCCATCGAGGATCTGGTATGACGATGGAGCAGGTCTCTGTAAAGATGTGGGCACAACGGTCTCTGATTTCCTGTTGTTCAGCCAGCCTGATGGGATTTCATTTGGACCAGACTTTATCCAGGAGCAGCCTTCAGTCCAAGCTGGGCCAGCATGGTTCCTATCTGGGTCTCTTCCTCTCCTCTTGGGCCTGATCTGTGGAGCGTCTCAAAGTCCAGACCTCTTTAATTGGAACTGAAGGAGCTAGCCCACAGATCACATCTGTTGTCATAGTCAAAATCGGACCAGGACTCTGACCCTGGGGGATGAAGACCCGGCGGGTTCAGGCAGCGACAGGAGAGGTAGAGGAGGAAGAGGAGCCAGTTGGTAGCCAGTTAATTAGTCAGTAACCATTAACGTTATCCATCATCCATCGTATCGATCAGCCAGGATTAGTTTAAATGAATTTGGAAGTTATTCATTCTGTGACAGGGTTCCCGCTGTTGTTAAGAAATCATTATCCAGGATTTGTTTGTGGCACGTTTGGTTGTTCTCACCACAAACTATTATTTTCATTCAGAGCTGCAGGTTCCAGCAGATTGACTAAAGATTTACTTTAAACATGAATTCATCTAGAGCCCATAAATAACAAATCAAGTAGAATTTATTTTATTTTACAGAAAACAATCTTCTCACCTATCAGCCATTAAAAGATGTCGATGTTTATAGATGTGACCATCTACAGGGTTTCCAAAACAGACTTTATGCTAGAAGTTCTGTAAGAGGATTGAACAGCTCTAATAGATGTGTGCGTCTGATAAACCTGAGTAAGTGTGACAGTGTGCAGTTCAGTTTCACACTAAATACACACATAATCTAACCTGTGTGAAGTTTCCAGGACAACACACATTATTTATAGGACATTTGGTCATTTTAATCAATTTCCAGGTGTTTCCATGACTGGAAAACTAGTTTCTAAATTTCCAGATTTTCCAAGGCGCCTGGGAACGCTGCGTGTGTTACCAGACTGTGTGATGTTACACTGTGTTGGAATAAATGAACTAAATGTTCTTGTTGGTTGTTCTGACACATCCACAATCATTACAGTGATATCAGAAACAGATATACAGATTAGAATCAATACAGTGATATCAGAAGTGTGCGCGAGCAGTCGTCAGTGAAGATGTTTCGGGGACAGCCCTCCTGTCTGAGTGTAACCCCGAGAGCAGCAGGCACTATGAATTGTGGTAGGTGGAGTTCTCTGACAGTTTCTCACCATCTGGACGAGTGTTTGTGTTTAATCTGGAACAAACACAGTTTCTCTGCACTGTGAGCGAGATGTCTGCTGCTTCCAGTGTTAATAACAGACAATCTGCTGACACACAGACAGAAGACCAAGGATTTAATGAACTTAACTGACCACTGAAAACATTTCACACTGAGATTGTGCAGCGACTGGCCGCAGAGATGCTGTTTATTTATTAGTTATGAATCTAAATATGTTTGTAGCTCAGATATTTATTCAGCTTCTGAATCAACGACTGAGAAATGTTAAGCTCAGACAAATCATTAAGATCAACAGAGATACTTTCTTTATTGTGTGATAAATATACATAGAGCTGCTTTCATTCTGTAGTTTGTGGTTGTTTCCCTCTAAAAGCAGAGCTCCATCTTCTGCTTTTTATTTTACAATTAAATAAGAAAACATTTTTGTATTGAACAGAATTGAATTCAATTTCAATACTTGTTATTATGGTTTATTGAAACTCTAAGGGTCCTTTAGAGCCAGTGGGAATCAAACCGACAACCTTCCTGTGAGTGGAGTGGCTTTAATAACCTGTAATTACCTGATATTCCCTCAATAAAGAGCAGCAGCAGCTGTCATATGAGCCAGCTGGAGTGAGAGAGAGAGAGAGAGAGAGAGAGAGAGAGGGGGGGAGAGAGAGAGAGAGAGAGAGAGAGAGAGAGCACTCTGGGAGAGGCCTCCCCCACTTTTCTAATATTTCCCAGAAGTCCCGGCTGTGGCGGGGAGATAATCCCTGAGAGATGAGGAGAGGGAGCGAGGGATCGGTGAGCGGCGGGGGGGAGGAGAGGAATCCTCCAGCGTGGAGTGTTCTCTCTCTTCTTCTTCTCCTCTGAGGATTACGACGGCATTTGAAACATATTTCAGCACGCCGCGGCGGCGGAGCGAGGGCGGGATTAAGGTGTTACCGTGGAGGGGTGGTGTTAACGCAGAGGGGCGGGGTGTTAAAAGATGGCGGAGCGGTGATATTGGCGGGGTTAGTGGCAGTCGGATGAAGTGATACCAGTACAGGAGTGAGTTAGTGAGGTTAATGGAGGCGGTGGCTGCGATGGAGGGGGGGTCAAGAGCGGGAAGGTGTGAGGCAGCAAGGGGGGGGCGGAGCCAAGAGACGCAAAGATTGCTTCTCAAAGTACAAAGTACCCTACCAGTACCAGTACCAACACCAGCACCAGTACCAACACCAGCACCAGTACCAACACCAGCACCAGTACCAGCAACAGTACCATCAATAGTAACAGCAGTACCAGTACCGCTTCCTCTCTACCAGTACCAGTACCCTGTCCCTCTCTACCAGTACCAGTACCGCTCCCTCTCTACCAGTACCAGTACCAGTAACAGTACCCTCTCCCTCTCTACCAGTACCAGTACCGCTCCCTCTCTACCAGCACCAGCACCAGTACCAGCAATAGTACCAGCAGCAGTACCAGTACCAGTACCGCTCCCTCTCTACCAGCACCAGTATCAGTACCAGCACCAGCAACAGTACCAGTAACAGTACCAGCAATAGTACCAGCAGCAGTACCAGTACCAGTAGTGCTCCCTCTCTACTAGTACCAGTATCACTCCCTCTCTACCAGCACCAGTACCCCTCCCTCACTACAAGTACCAGTACCACTCCCTCTCTACCAGTACCGCTCCCTCTCTACCAGCACCAGCAACAGTTCCAGTACCAGTACCGCCCCTCTCTACCAGCACCAGCACCAGTACCAGCAATAGTACCAGCAGCAGTACCAGTACCAGTACCGCTCCCTCTCACCAGCACCAGTATCAGTACCAGCACCAGCAACAGTACCAGTAACAGTACCAGCAATAGTACCAACACCAGCACCAGTACCAACACCAGCACCAGTACCAGCAACAGTACCATCAATAGTAACAGCAGTACCAGTACCGCTTCCTCTCACCAGTACCAGTACCCTGTCCCTCTCTACCAGTACCAGTACCGCTCCCTCTCTACCAGTACCAGTACCAGTAACAGTACCCTCTCCCTCTCTACCAGTACCAGTACCGCTCCCTCTCTACCAGCACCAGCACCAGTACCAGCAATAGTACCAGCAGCAGTACCAGTACCAGTACCGCTCCCCTCTACCAGCACCAGTATCAGTACCAGCACCAGCAACAGTACCAGTAACAGTACCAGCAATAGTACCAGCAGCAGTACCAGTACCAGTAGTGCTCCCTCTCTACTAGTACCAGTATCACTCCCTCTCTACCAGCACCAGTACCCCTCCCTCACTACAAGTACCAGTACCACTCCCTCTCTACCAGTACCGCTCCCTCTCTACCAGCACCAGCAACAGTTCCAGTACCAGTAGTGCTCCCTCTCTACCAGCACCAGTATCAGTACCAGTATCAGTACCAGAAACAGTACCAGCACCAGTACCAGCAACAGTACCAGTACCGCTCCCTCTCTACCAGTACCAGTAACAGTACCCTCTTCCTCTACCAGTACCGCTCCCTCTCTACCAGCAACAGTACTAGCAGCAGTACCAGTACCAGTACCAGTAGTGCTCCCTCTCTACCAGCACCAGTATCAGTACAAGCACCAGCACCAGTACCAGCAACAGTACCAGCACCAGTACCGCTCCCCTCTCTACCAGTACCAGTACCACTCCCTCTCTACCAGTACCAGTAGTGCTCCCTCTCTACCAGCACCAGTATCAGTAAAAGCACCAGCACCAGTACCAGCAACAGTACCAGAAATAGTACCAGCACCAGTACCGCTCCCCTCTCTACCAGTACCAGTACCCCTACCTCTGTACCAGCACCAGTACCAGTACCGCTTCCTCCTTATCAGTACCAGTACCCCTCCCTCTCTACCAGCACCAGTACCGCTTCCTCTCTACCAGCACCAGTACCAGTACCGCTTCCTCTCTACCAGTACCAGTACCCCTCCCTCTCTACCAGTACCAGTACCGCTCCCTCACTACAAGTACCAGTACCACTCCCTCTCTACCAGTACCACTACCGCTCCCTCTCTACCAGTACCGCTCCCTCACTACAAGTACCAGTACCACTCCCTCTCTACCAGTACCACTACCGCTCCCTCTCTACCAGTACCAGTAACAGTACCCTCTTCCTCTACCAGTACCGCTCCCTCTCTACCAGCAACAGTACTAGCAGCAGTACCAGGACCAGTAGTGCTCCCTCTCTACCAGCACCAGTATCAGTACAAGCACCAGCACCAGTACCAGCAACAGTACCAGCAATAATACCAGCACCAGTACCGCTCCCCTCTCTACCAGTACCAGTACCACTCCCTCTCTACCAGTACCAGTACCCCTACCTCTTTACCAGCACCAGTACCGCTTCCTTTCTACCAGTACCAGTAACAGTACCCTCTTCCTCTACCAGTACCAGTACCCCTCCCTCTCTACCAGTACCAGTACCGCTTCCTCTCTACCAGTACCACTCCCTCTCTACCAGTACCAGTACCCCTCCCTCTCTACCAGCACCAGTACCCCTCCCTCACTGCAAGTACCAGTACCAGTACCCCTACCTCTCTACCAGCACCAGTACCAGTACTGCTTCCTCTCTACCAGTACCAGTACCTTTCCCTCTCTACCAGCGCCAGTACCACTTCCTCTCTACCTGTACCAGTAACAGTACCCTCTTCCTCTACCAGTACCGCTTCCTCTCACCTGTACCAGTAACAGTACCCTCTTCCTCTACCAGTACCAGTACTAGTACCCTTCCCTCTCTACCAGTACCCCTCCCTCTCTACCAGTAGCCCTCCCTCCCTACAAGTACCAATACCGCTTCCTCTCTACCAATACCCTCTCCCTCTCTACCAGTACCAGCACCGCTCCCTCTCTACCAGTACCAGTAACAGTACCCTCTTCCTCTACCAGTACCAGTACCCCTCCCTCTCTATCAGTACCGCTCCCTCTCTACTAGTACCAGTCCCTCTCTACCAGTACCGCTCCCTCTCTACCAGTACCAGTGTCGCTCCCTCTCTACCAGTGCCGCTCCCTCTCTACCAGTACCAGTCCTCCCTCTCTACCAATACCAGTCCTCCCTCTCTACCAGTACCAGTCCTCCCTCTCTACCAGTACCACTGCCGCTCCCTCTCTACCAGTACCAGTACCAGTCCTCCCTCTCTACCAGTACCACTCCCTCTCTACCAGTACCAGCACCGCTTCCTCTCCTGTTCCATCCCTCCTCCACTCCCCTGACGACTGTTGCCATGGTTTCCAGTGTGCAGCAGTGCTGCTGCAGGTCGGTTACCATGGTGACAGCAGTCCGTCACAGTGAGGGAACAGATGAAAGTTTCTGATCTATCAGACACATCAGGCGGAGGCGGAGCTTCTCAGCCACCACCTGCCGCACGGCATGCTGGGAGCTCCGCCCCCTCGCCCTCTCTCATCTTGGCCCTCGATTGCCCCACTATCTCTCTCTGTGTCATCCCTCCATCAGTCAGACCTCTCATCTTTTTCATTTCTACTCGTTTTACTCTCTCAGACCATCCCTCCCCTCTCCCCCTCCCTCCCTGATCCTCCCACAGAGAGTGGTATATGAATCCAGATGAATTGTGGGTAATAAATCCAGGACTCTGCAGGTTTTGGTAATAAACTCTGTGAACTGAACTTCGATAATAATCAGCCTCCAGAGGAGTGACAGAGAGAGGAAAATCTTCCTCAAACTTTTTAATCATCCTCTGAACATCATCTTCACTTATTGATTATTGACCGACACTTTATCCTGATTCTATCCGATTAAAATCTGAAGAAAACACTTTGAAGCACACAGACCAGGTAGAATATTTCTGCTCCCATTGATAAAACTAAACAGAATATAAAGTAAAATACATCAGTGACTCAATGTATTCACATTCAATAATACGTCTTAAAGGTCAGAATTAACTTAAATCTCTCATTTTGAGCCCAAAATGGAAGAAAAGTCTTTAATAAATGTTTGGATTTATAGCAGATGATAACAATTAAAGATTCAGTGACCCCAATAATAACTCAAATGTACATTACTACATTTTAGCGTTATACAAACAAGCACCATTCGTTTGGAGCCGGAGTGCAGCCGTGATCGGGGTTGGCGCCGCCGTATCCAGGTCCCGCCCATACGTCCGTTAATAGTATCTACTAGTGCTGGTTTTAATTTGACATATACTGCCATCCATAACTGCTCTAACAGAACATCTGAGACATCTCTCTTTGAATGCTTCACCACTTTAACTACTTTATGTTGTTTTTACAGTTTACACAGTAACAGGCGCTCAGGTGATGTCATCCAGGCGAAACCTGCAGAGCATCTGTCTGATTTAAATATCTGTGTGTCCATCAGCAGCTCCTCTGTCTCCATAAGCAAATACTCAGCAGGCAGATTACATTCAAATAACACACACACACACACACACACACCCTCACACACAGGCTGTATGAGAGCGTACTGTCCTCACACACAGACACACACACACACACACACACACACCTGAGCAGACAAACAGGTGTATAAACGGCGAGTGTTCAGCAAACATCAGCTTCATGTCAGCGTCGTCAGGTCGACTCAATCTGACTGTCAATATTTGTCTCCGCACCGTTTTGTTTTCACACCGTTCAAAATATTCATGTTCGGATTCAAACCGCAAATATTTGAGGTTTGGGCTGCTGGGGCCTCCGTAACCCGGCCGACGCTCTGCGCCGCAGCAAGCGCCACACTGCAGCGCACCAACCGGGTTAAACAGACAACTTAGAGCCGGCGCTACCTGCAGTCAGACTGAACTGTGACACTAACACTCGACTGACTTCCAGAACCAGATTCCTGGTTTTATCCTCAATCCTCAGGTGGTTCCTGAGGTTTGGCTCAGTATGTGGAGGACACCTCGATGATCTTCAGCTGAAAAACACTTCTGTACATCTCTGACCTCTGACCCCAAAACCTCCGGAAACATTTAAAGTTCCAAACTGATAAAAAACTACTTTACTGAGCGGCAGCGTGGGGCAGTAATAATATTACTAGTAGTGGAACTAATTACTAATCAATGGCAGTATTAATATTACAGTCACCCCCTAACAAAAGTAACTAGTTACATTACCTTTGTCTCCTCTTACTAACTTGAACAGTCCAATCACGTGGATTCATTACGGTAATCGTGGAGGAAAGTAGTGTGAAATATTTAATTACTGGATTTTAATCATCGTCAGTCTGAATTTGGGGCAACTGTAGTTTCTCTGTTGCACTTGGAAAGGGGGGTGAAGTGAGGGAGTTGCTATCTGCATCTGACACACTGAAGCTTTTATGAGTTGGCTTTACGCTGTTTTGTCTTCCTCTCTCTTCGGCGGTGCACCGATGTAATAACTCCGACTAGGTTCTTTCTTTGTTTACTCCTGTTGAGTTTCAACTCAACAGGCTACAACACAAACTAATCATACTTAGACAGATAGACAGGTAGGTAGACTCACCTTGGCTACAGAGCTGTCTCTCTCTTCCATCACGGCCTTCATCTCCTGAGCAGTGATGTCATTCCTCCGTTGCCTTGCCAGCCGCAGATGCTGAACCAGAACTGAACCGAACTGCTCAACTTCCTGGACAGAGTCGGCGTCGCAAACACGGCGAAGGAGCTCGTCGGAATCCTAACAGATCAATAATGAGTTCAGACCTCTGAAATTACTAACAACAACACTGCTGCGATATTGACACTATGTGAAGGGTTTTACCAGGTCGGAGTCCTCAGGCTCAATATCCTCCATCCTGAAGAGGAAGAAAATTTCAGTTAGTTTCAGTTTCCTTCATCAGATTAAGGGTTTGTTTGTAAATCTGTTTTACATCAGCACATCTAATAAACAAACCGAAACAACACAGAAATAAGATGACGACCCCAACTGATAACCACCTACGGCCTGACTGATAACCACCTACGGCCCCGACTCAAAACCACCTACGGCCCCGACTCAATACCCTCTACGGCCCCGACTCAAAACCACCTATGGCCCCGACTGATAACCACCTACAGCCCCGACTGATAACCACCTACGGCCCCGACTGATAACCACCTAAGGCCCCGACTGATAACCACCTACGGCCCCGACTGATAACCACCTACGGCCCCGACTCAAAACCACCTACGGCCCGACTGATAACCACCTACGGCCCCGACTGATAACCACCTAAGGCCCCGACTGATAACCACCTAAGGCCCCGACTGATAACCACCTACGGCCCCGACTGATAACCACCTAAGGCCCCGACTGATAACCACCTACGGCCCCGACTGATAACCACCTACGGCCCGACTCAAAACCACCTACGGCCCCGACTGATAACCACCTACGGCCCCGACTCAAAACCACCTACGGTCCCAACTGATAACCACCTACGGCCCCGACTCAAAACCACGTACGGCCCCGACTAATAACCATCTACGGCCCGACTGATAAACACCTACGGCCCGACTGATAAACACCTACGGCCCCTACTCAAAACCAATTACGGCCCCTACTCAAAACCAATTACGGCCCCAACTCAAAACCACCTACGGCCCGACTGATAACCACCTACGGCCCCAACTCAAAACCACCTACGGCCCCGACTGATAACAACCTACGGCCCGACTCAAAACCACCTACGGCCCGACTGATAACCACCTAAGGCCCCGACTGATAACCACCTAAGGCCCCGACTGATAACCACCTACGGCCCCGACTCAAAACCAACTACGGCCCAACTGATAACCACCTACGGCCCCGACTCAAAACCACCTACGGCCCCGACTGATAACCACCTACGGCCCCGACTGATAACTCTTTACGGTCCAGTCTTTTAGACTACGGGTTCATCTCTCACTTGCTCTGCAGTTTAAAATGTATAAAGACTTCTTCCTGCTTTTTCACAAACAACAAGCTTTAGAATTCAGCTTTTAATTGTTTATTTGATATTATGTTTATTATTATGGTTCATATTCTTAAATAAATTTGAATTTATAATCAGGCAACATGGAGTGATTGGGTTCTCTGGGGCCCCCTGGAAGTTTAATCTGCCCCCATCCCCTCCCCCAGTGTTGCTGCCGCTGACCAAATTAAAGCTGGACCTCTGCAGCAGCCTGTTAGATGACCTGAGCGCCGCGGCTGCAGCAGCTGTGCAGTAATTTTGTCCTGCGCTCCCTGAAGTCCACCTGAAACTCTCCATCATTTTAAAATCACTGTAAAGCTGCGAGGGCGTCGGCCGAGTGGACTCCTCTGCTGTTCAGGAGTTTATTTCTCCTTCTGACAGCAGCCATGATGGTGGACGTGGAGCTGGTAACTAGCTGATCTCCTGCCTCTCCTCCTGGGAAGCTCTTTTCATTTAGCCTGCCGCTGTTTTTCTGTAATAAACTGTAATAAGGTGGCCGAGGCAGCTCCGCTCTGCAGGGAACAGCAGGTAATGAAAGACCAGCCGCCTCCAATAAAGCTCCTCTAACACCCTGCTTACAGCCCATCCAGCCCGGCTCAGCTCGGCTCGGCTCGGCTCGCTCCACAGCCGTCATTAACGCTCCCACACACACCTCCACTCAACAGAAACACTGAGACAGCAGCCATCAATGGGATCAAATGATCCCAGTGAATAAAATCTTCATTCATCAGTTTGGAAAAGTTTCACGTCAGACTGAATATTTCAGATCTGCAGTGAAGTCCCGCTGCCAAACTTTGGTCTTCATGATGAAAATACACTGAATATACACTGAAAATACACTGAATATACACTGAATATACTCTGAATATACACTGAATATACACTGAATATACTCTGAATATAATGTTGAGTATTTATAAAGATAAGAATAATCAGGAGCAGATGAGGAAATAAAATAAAGCTGTGTTTTCGATTCTGACCAATTCAGTTTTCTACAGGATCATTAGGGCTGGGTATCGGTACTGAAACAACCCGGTACCAAGTAGTATTGAAACTGCGCCTGTCAAACGATACCTGCAATGGGTTCTTTTTGTACCCACTACCCAGATCAAGAAAAAAATGACTGTTTCCATGGTTTTGCTTTGTATGGCGGTAAGCGTGCGCACTTAGTCTATGGCAGAGTTGGCTGGTCAGCATTCCGAGATGCCGGCAGCAAAACGTTCAAAAGTATGGTTGTACAACACGCCTGTGGCGCCGGGTACAAATAGATGCATCAAATGCGGCAAGATTATTTAGGGGAAAACGGGGAATACTAGCAACATGATGAAGCACCTCATCACGCACGGAAAAAACTGCACTGTTTTTAAGAAGCCGGCGTCTACACACCAGCGCCGTCGTCGTTATCTCAACAGGACACGGAGTAGGGTGGCCATTCGTCCGGCTTTAGGCTGGACAGTCCGGCTTTTAAATGCTCTGCCCGGCTGCAGGCGCAGCCTCAAGCCGGACACTCATTTGTCCTCCTTTTGATAAAAATAAGAAAAAAGGTCCGCCTTTTGACACATTACCTCGTTAGTTTAATACTTATTGGCTAAAAATGTGTGTCAGAATAAGTAATTTCATTGGTAAAATTTTCCTGTCGTGACCTATCAACACATGACTAATGTTAATATTCAAATGAGCCATGTGTTGATTGGCCACAACAGGGCTCACTGCAGTTGCTACCACCAGGCTGTCAATCAAACTCTCAGCGACAGAGAATGTAACGTGAGCTAACGTCGGTTGTTGGAGTGAAATTCTGAAAATGCTCATACTCATATGTAGATAGGTAAAGTCTATACATCTGAAACAGAAGGTGCTGCATTTGTTTTACCCTTTATCTATCCAGATAAAAACATTAAGAACAGTTTCTGTATGATATTTATTAGACCTATGTCATCTGAATTGGAAGGGCACGTTGTCATGAGCTGTATCTTGTATATTTATTATTAGCTATGTGGTATGTGTATGCACCTTTATGTAATCTGGTGGAAAAACATTCAAATTTAAAACCGGATCATACCAAACAAATATCTGCTTGCGTGTCCCCGTGTATGCAAAGTGTCCTCCTTTTTGATGTGGAAATGGTCACCCTACCACGGAGTAACTGTTGATAACTTAAGGTAATATATATAATTATATATATATATATATTATAATTCTTCGTTGTACATGTTTGTACAGTTACTAAATAAATATTTTAGCACTTTCAAAATGTATTCGTGTAAAAATCTTTTGAATGGGGAGGAGTGGTGACATTTAAGCAACCGATTGCTTTTTTTTTTTTTAAGTTGAAAAAAAGTACCGAATGAAGTACTCAATTGGTATCGGTATCGTGTTAAGGGTACCGGTATTGGTACTGGTATTGAAAAATTTTAAACGATACCCAGCCCTAAGGATCATATTTTTACACATACAAACAGTAAAACGTAGAGCTGAATCAAACACATTTTGACAATCAGTTTCTCATTTAAACTGTGGTTGTATCCTGTAACGTGCAAGGATTTCCCGTTTTCAGCGTCACAAAGATGGCTGCCTCTTAAACAACTCCTCGCAAATAAAGAATCAGGCTGTGGCTGTTTGATGAATGCAAATGTTTCCTGTTTGAATAAAAAGTACATAAAGAGAGAAAAACAAACAGCAGCTTCACATTATTCAAACACACACTCTGGAGCCTGAAATACACTCAAACACACACGTTTACAGAGGTGTTACAGGCTGCCTCTTTCCATTAGGAAAACACACACACACACACACACACACACACACTCAGTCCTGACAGATGGAACATGCTCCTCCATATTCGGTCCCTCATAAAAAGGATTGTGGCCTCCAATATCAATTACCCTCTCATCCTGGGGGGGTAGCAGGGCGGGGTGATGGAGGACAGGGGGGAGGTAGAGGGAGGAGGGTATTATCTGTAATTAGATTTTCTGGTCTATTTGGAGGCTCGAGAGCTCGTTTCACAGCTCTTAACGAGACTGAGGAGGAGAATAATGGAGAGGAAGAGGAGGAGGATAAGAGGAGGAGGAGAGGGGATCAGGACTTTAATGTCTGTGTCTGTTTTTAGTGTCTGATCCAGATCCAACGCTGTGTTCACACTCGGCATGTTCCTGGAGACTAATTTCACCATCAATTAAACAAATATTTTAATTAAGACTCGTCTAAAAGTAAGAAAAATTATGAAAATTAATCCCAATCAATCACAGTGTGAACACTCTGTTAGCTACCTGCTATATCGTGTTCCACACATTAGCTGTGGGGCAGTTTATCTAATGGAAAGGTCTATAAACACGTTATAGTTAAACTTTATACAATAACTTTCTGGCGTTATTGTCTATATGTTGTGTGACCAACCTCTCTACAGTCTCCATCCACTGGTACCAACCATTGACCTCTGACCTAAAGATATCTGAATGAACCCACAAGTCTCCCCTCTGCAGACGCTTTATGCTTTGCTTTATCCTAGTGCAGTGGTTCCCAACCCTGTTCTATCACTGAGACTGTGTGACATATTTTATCAATAACAGCAGAGAACAGCTGATCAACTGATCAGTGAACCAAACAGTGAACTCAATAAGTGCAGTTTGATTATTTCCTGTGAATATAGTTTTCCTGATATATTGATCCATTCTCTGTCTGTATTTGTACCATTGTAACAATCAGATTTAATATTCTTCTCTCTGACAGATTCACTGATTATTCTCATTAACTCTTCATTCTCTATTCGCTCGAGGACTTCAAAGTTCAGCAGTGTTTCCTCTAGGATTTTTTTTAGCAGTGGGGGCAGGCCTGTCCGAACAACCCCCCAATCCCCGTCCAGGTCCCGCCCCGTCAGCAAACGTTTTACGTATGAAACAGAAATAACACTTCGCTGCAACACAAACAAATATATTTACCGTTTTAATGTTTCCAGATGTTTGATATCAGGATGTTGAGCTGAGCACTGACAAGTTGAACGTTGTCCAATTAAAACGGACCCACCGCGGTGACGTTTTTGGTGGAGCTGTTAGTTTAATAGTCGACTTGGAAGAAAGCGAACGTTTTGACAATAAGCTACATCAACACAACAGTATGTGGAGTTAAAGTGGACAGCCCCAATAACCTCTGAATAGTTCTACTTGTTGTTAAATTGCAATGTGAGCGGCAGCCAACGGGGGTGCATTATCATCAGCAGGATCATTTAAAAGGCAACCGTGACTACATTGTGCGTCTGCCCCATTTCTGATACCGTGGCGGCAGAAACTTAACAGCGGTGGGCCACCGCTCCAAAATCAGCATAGAGGAAACACTGTTCAGATGTTGAATAATAATCTTAACTTTAAAAATAACATAAAATCAAGAATGCCTGGTGACCCCGTGTGAAGCTTTGGTGACGCTTAGTGGAGTCCACACACCTGCACAGGTAAACTAAAACATGTGCTGCATGTATAAGGAGTTCGGTCTAGACCTGCTCTATTTGAAAAGTGTCCTGAGATAACTTCTGTTAGGAATTGGCGCTATACAAATAAAATTTAATCTAATTGAATTAGGGGCCGTTCAGATGTAGCCCGCCGCTTTCATCCTTTTATATACTAGGCAACCAAAACCTGTGGCATGACGATGATGACGATGGTGACATTAATGTCGATGGTGGCGTTGATGACGATGGTGGCGTTGATGACGTTGGTGACGATGGTGACGTTAATGTCGATGGTGGCGTTGATGACGTTGGTGACGATGGTGACGTTGATGACCATGGTGACGTTGATGACGATGGTCACGTTAATGTCGATGGTGACGTTGATGATGATGGTGACGTTGATGACCATGGTGACCATGGTGGCGTTGATGACGATGGTGACGTTGATGACGATGGTGGCGTTGATGACGATGGTGACGATGGTGGCGTTGATGACGAAGGTGGCGATGGTGGCGTTGATGACGATGGTGACGATGGTGGCGTTGATGACGATGGTGGCGTTGATGACGTTGGTGGCGTTGATGACCATGGTGGCGTTGATGACGATGGTGACGTTGATGACGATGGTGGCGTTGATGACAATGGTGGCGTTGATGACGTTGGTGACGATGGTGGCGATGGTGACGTTGATGACGAAGGTGGCGTTGATGACAATGGTGGCGTTGATGACGTTGGTGACGATGGTGGCGATGATGACGATGGTGGCGTTGATGACAATGGTGGCGTTGATGACGTTGGTGACGATGGTGGCGATGGTGACGTTGATGACGAAGGTGGTGATGGTGACGATGACAATGGTGACATTGATGACGACGGTGACGATGGTGACGTTGATGACGACGGTGACGAAGGTGGCGTTGATGACGATGATGACGTTGACGACGATGATGACGTTGATGACGTTGGTGACGTTGATGACGATGACGTAGATGGCGTTGATGACGATGATGGCGTTGATGACGATGGCGACGTTGATGACGTTGGTGACCATGGCGACGTTGATGACGTTGGTGACCATGGTGAAGTTGTGGTCATTTAGCAGGAAACCTCACTGACTGACTGACTGAGTCCAAACAAAAAGACGTGGATCAGCAGCTCCATAAATCCCTCGCTGCATTAGTGTGGAGGCAACCTGATGTGGTTACGTCCTCGTGCAGCGAGTCCTGTGGAGGCCATTGGTTCATTCTTGTCACATGACCTGGGGTGCGTTTGCTGTGTTCTAAAAAGTTGGGATTTTTCCATCTGGTTACGCCATTGAAGCGCCCGACTTACAGGCGCCATGAATGCTCCATTCAACGTAAAGACAGAAGATCTGAACAACCCCTCCAGGTTTAACTTACTCTGAGGGTCAAAGGTCAAAAACAGAGACTAGTACAGTCACTGACTGTGTCTGTGTGTGTGTGTGTGTGTGTGTGTACCTGGAGGCCTGCTGCAGTTGGCGAGCACGAAGCAGAGCCTCGTCTCTCTCCTCATTGGCCAGCAGGAGCCGTGACATCAGAGCCTGATCTCGATCCTTCTGAGCAGCTAACACCTCCTCCAACACCGCTGAGGAGAGGAGAGGAGGAGGAGAGGACAGAGGAGGAGAGGACAGAGGAGGAGAGGAGGAGGAGGAGAGGACAGAGGAGGAGAGGAGGAGGAGAGGACAGAGGAGGAGAGGAGGAGGAGAGGGCAGAGGAGGAGGAGAGGAGGAGGAGGAGAGGACAGAGGAGGAGAGGGACAGAGGAGGAGAGGAGGAGGAGAGGACAGAGGAGGAGAGGGAGGAGGAGGGAAGAGGAGGAGGAGGAGGAGGAGAGGACAGAGGAGGAGAGGAGGAGGAAGAGATTCAGGGTGAATTCAGTAGAAACACTGATCTGTTTCAGTCTCTTCAGACTGATCATCCAATCAGTGCTGAGATCTCCTTATTACACTGATTGTGTGTGTGTGTTACTGTGTGTGTGTGTGTGTTCCAGGTGTAATAATATGAGGATCTATTGACACATGGAGCAGTTTGCGCTGATTCTCAGTAACAATAACGTAACATTGGTTCAATTCAACATTAACTTCACTGTATCTATATTTATTAACCACAGCAACAAATCCACTGTATGACAAACAGAGCTGACAGAGCTGTCTGTAAGGTAACACTAGTTATAATATTACTATAATTATATTACTGTAATAATTATAGTAATAACATTACTCTCATTATTACAGTAATATTACTATAATAATACAACAGTAATAATTATTACAGTAATAGTATTACTGACAAATAACTTTCATCCCGCCGATCATTTGTGCTCAGTTTGTGTAGATTATTAACAATGAAAACATGTTTCTGCTTTCTTTCTTCAGGTTTCACTAGTTTTCTTTTACAGACACAGATTGGAGGAGAAACACAATCTGATGGAGACTTTCTGTTTCTGTGATAATCCTGCTGGATTACAGTGACACACACACACAGCTCAGTTAAATCAATATTACATCTGATCACTGCTTACACACACACACACACACACACACACACACACACACACACACACACACACACACAGTGTTCTGTTAAACTAACAGCTGCTCGTTAACTGTCACCTCGTTACCACTGCTGTTGTTTTAATTACTGTCTGTGTGTGTGTGTGTGTGTGTGTGTGTGTGTGTGTGTGTGTGTGTGTGTGTTTGGTATTAAACAGTGTGCATGAAAAATATTCAAATATTTAAGAAGTCGAGGTTGGATCAGATCTGATTAAGAGGAGAGTAAACTCTAACATCCTCCTCCTCCTCCTTCTCCTCCTCACCTGCAGGTCTCTCCCAGACTCGGGCCTCACTCTGCTCCTCCACCAGCGCCTCCTCCACCTCCCTCCTCTGCAGCTCCTTCTCCTTCTGGACCAGCTGATCCCGCAGCTGAAGCACAGTCAGGTGTAATTATACCTGTTTATAGTATATGAATCTGTGTGTGTGTGTATAAAGTATATATATGTAGTGTGTGTGTGTGTGTGTGTGTGTGTGTGTGTGTATAAAGTATATATGTGTAGTGTGTGTGTGTGTGTGTGTGTGTGTGTGTGTGTGTGTGTGTGTGTGTGTGTATAAAGTATATATATGTAGTGTGTGTGTGGGGATAAAGTATATATGTGTAGTGTGTGTGTGTGTGTGTATAAAGTATATAAAGTATATATGTGTAGTGTGTGTGTGTGTGTGTATAAAGTATATATGTGTAGTGTGTGTGTGTGTGTGTGTGTATAAAGTATATATGTGTAGTGTGTGTGTGTATAAAGTATATATATGTAGTGTGTGTGTGTGTGTGTGTGTGTGTGTGTGTGTATAAAGTATATATGTGTAGTGTGTGTGTGTATAAAGTATATATATGTAGTGTGTGTGTGTATAAAGTATATATATGTAGTGTGTGTGTATAAAGTATATATGTAGTGTGTGTGTATAACGTATATATGTGTGTGTGTGTGTGTATAAAGTATATATGTGTAGTGTGTGTGTGTATAAAGTATATATATGTAGTGTGTGTGTATAAAGTATATATGTAGTGTGCGTGTATAACGTGTATAACGTATATATGTGTAGTGTGTGTGTGTGTGTGTGTGTGTGTGTGTATAAAGTATATATGTAGTGTGTGTGTATAAATTATGTGTAGTGTGTGTGTGTATAAAGTATATATGTGTAGTGTGTGTGTGTGTAATGTGTGTGTGTGTATAAAGTATATATATGTAGTGTGTGTGTATAAATTATATATGTGTAGTGTGTGTGTGTGTAATGTGTGTGTGTGTATAAAGTATATATATATGTAGTGTGTGTGTGTGTGTGTGTGTGTGTGTGTGTGTGTGTGTGTGTGTGTAAAGTATATATATGTAGTGTGTTTGTGTAAAGTATATATATGTAGTGTGTTTGTGTAAAGTATATATATGTAGTGTGTGTGTGTGTATATAAAGTATATATGTGTATGTGTGTATGTGTGTGAGTGTATATAAAGTATATATGTGTAGTGTGTGTGTGTGTGTGTGTGTGTGTGTGTGTATATAAAGTATATATGTGTGTGTGTGTGTGTGTGTATATATAAAGTATATATGTGTAGTGTGTGTGTGTATGTATATAAAGTATATATGTGTAGTGTGTGTGTGTATGTATATAAAGTATATATATATGTAGTGTGTGTGTGTGTGTATATAAAGTATATATATGTGTAGTGTGTGTGTGTGTGTGTATATAAAGTATATATATATATGCAGTGTAGTGTGTGTGTGTGTGTGTATATATAAAGTATATATATATGTGTGTGTGTGTGTGTGTATATAAAGTATATATATGCAGTGTGTGTGTGTGTGTGTGTGTGTTGTGTGTGTGTGTATATAAAGTATATATATATATGCAGAGTGTGTGTGTGTGTGTGTGTGTATAAAGTATATATATATATGCAGTGTGTGTGTGTGTGTGTGTGTTATATAAAGTATATATATATATGCAGTGTGTGTGTGTGTGTGTGTGTAAAAGTATATTATAGCAGATTGTGTGTGTGTGTGTGTGTGTGTGTGTGTGTGTGTATTTACCTTCTTGTTGATGTCTCTCAGAGCATCGAGCTCTTTCAGTAAAAACGAGATATTTTTATCTCGATCAAAACTCTGACCTCGACCGGACGCTGTGATTGGACCGAACGTGACCTCCTGATGAGAGCTGAAGGAAACAAGCGTCAGTGTGGGAGGTTGATATTAAACACGCCCACAACACTGACAGGAAGTCCTGTTTCAGGTATTTTACAGTTTCCTGATAATCAATAAAAGTATTTGATGACTCATAATGCTGCGTCCAATCAAACGCTTTCTCTCTTCTGACGCCGTCGGGTGTTTCTGAGGTTACAGACAATATATCACCTAGCTCGTTAGCATTACTGTAGAGCTACATTAGCTCGTTAGCATTACTGTAGAGCTACATTAGCTAGTTAGCATTACTGTAGAGCTACATTAGCTAGTTAGCACTACTGTAGAGCTACATTAGCTCATTAGCATTAACTGTAGAGCTACATTAGCTCCTGGTGCTGAATCACTGTATGAATGTGTGTGAATGAGTGAATGTGACGTAGTGAAACCGCTCCGTCCTTCGGGATCACACATTGTTACACGACGGTGTAATGAGTGAGCAAACACACAGGAAGTCAGTGCAGGACAGGAGGAGAGCTGCAGAACGGGTCAGCTGCTGGTCAGTGAGGGCTGTGATTGGTCAGGACTCAGCTGAATGTTTCATTAGAGTCTCACCTGTGTGTAGTCAGGTCAGGTGTTTTAACCTCACATTATCAGATGTGAGGTGGAGAGATGAAGGCAGCAGGTTATGAGGCGTTGCTTTAATAAGCAGCGACTGATGTTCGCCTGTAATTCTCTCATATTACCTTAAAGGTCAGACTGCTTCTTAGCGTAATAAAGCGGGTAAATAAGACACTGAAATATGGCTGACACTGTCTTCTGTAATTGACTGTTTCTGACTTTATAATATCAGCTGCTTCTAATCAACTTTCCTCTCCTCCCGCCTCGACTGCTTTTACTATCTTTCTATTTCTGTCTGCCTCTCTCCAACGCTTCCACTAATCAAATCAAATCTAAATTTAATAGGTCACATTTCACACAGTGATGCAACTCCACAAATTTCATTTGAAAATGCATCAAAAAGACACAAAAGACGCAAAAAACCCCCACATGAATTAAAGAATCTAAAGAAGGTTGAAGTTTAATGAAAAGCAATAAACTTTTTAATAAATGTGCTCACTGTGGAGCGGCTCTAAACACATTAACAGTCAGAAGAGTTTCCAATACCGATAATGAGGTTATTATTAAAAGTTGTAATAATCTATAGATCTCATACAGCATGTCTTCTGACTTTTATTTTGGAAGCACTTACATCAGTAAAACAGGAAGTTGTTTACTGCAGAGTGTCAGAGAGTGACAGACTGTAGGAGTGTAGACAATCTCACCTGTCGTCAGTGCTGACCAGCTGTCTCCTGATTCCAGGACTACCAGGACCTCTGGATGCTCGTCCTCCATCGGGGACGTCTCCACAGCTCTCTGCCCGAGGAGAAGGGCCTCGGCTGGGGGAAAGGTCCGTCTCCATCTCCCCTGCACCTCCTGGAGGCCACAAGGACAACTGAGAGACAGGAGAGACGGACCTCCTGTGGAGGGGAGGTGAGACAGGAGAGACGGACCTCCTGTGGAGGGGAGGTGAGACAGGGGAGACGGACCTCCTGTGGAAGGGAGGTGAGACAGGAGAGACGGACCTCCTGTGGAAGGGGTGGCAGGAGACGGACCTCCTGTGGAGGGGAGGTGAGACAGGAGAGACGGACCTCCTGTGGAAGGGAGGTGAGACAGGAGAGACGGACCTCCTGTGGGTCAACGGGGAGGGTGAGCAGGAGGTTGGAGGCTCTTCAAGGTGTTGAGGGGCTGAAGGGAGACAGACAGACAGACAGACAGACAGACAGACAGACAGACAGATTAAGAGATCTCTTTTCCAGGTGAGCTCTGGTCAAGATGCTACATGCTAAGCTAATATATGCTAAGCTAATCTATGTTGGAAAGACAACCACACGTTAACCAATGTTAGCTAAACGGTAGCTAACTAACTTACAGTCATTAGTTACTAACAGACAGGTTAATGAATGAATGAATCGATGAATGGATGAATGAATGAATGAATGAATGAATGAATGGATGAATGAATGAATTGATGAATGAATGGATGAATGAATGAATGAATGAATGGATGAATGAATGATGATCGTACCCTGAGGCCAGTCAGTGTGGTCCAGACTCAGACTGATCCCAGATCTGTAAACAGATCAATGATCACAATGTGTCATTAAACAGAGTGACAGTCTATAATCAGTGTCTAACAGCCAGCAGGGGGCGCTAACACTGATCCCATTCACTCTAATGGAGATCAATGAGCTCAGTAAACAGTTTCCTGATGAGTTTCTGGTCTCAGTCTCTAGTTTCAGTCTTCTTCCATACAGCATGATGTTCATTTAGTAACTGATGGTCCCATTTAGAGTAAAACAGACCATAAAGCAGGGTATGCTTTAGGGCGGGGCTACCTTGTGATTGACAGCTCATTCTCAGTGAGTCCGTCCAGCTCAACCAAACTCAGATCAAACTGTCAAACAGTGCTGATCAGATATGGATCCAGATTCTGTCGTCACCGCTGCAGAAAACCAACATGGAGACGACCATAAGGGCCAACTGGGGGCTTCAGAACGAGACTCCACAGGCCGACACTGTCTCACTGATACACTGTCTCACTGATACACTGTCTCACTGATACACTGTCTCACTGCTGTATTTACCTGGCAGGGCTGCTGAGTGGCTGCGGTGCAGGCAGACGCTGTCGCAGCTCCACATTCACTCTGGGATTAGCTGAAAAGATAAAAAGTGTTACCTGGAGGTCCAACAGGAAGTGTTTACATCACACCACCTGTCTGTCTGTCTGTCTGTCTGTCTGTGTGTCTGTCTGTCTGTCTGCGTGTCTGTCTGTCTATCTATCTGTGTCTGTCTGTCTATCTGTGTCTGTCTGTTGGCCTGTCTGTCTGTCTGTCTGTGTGTCTGTCTGTCTGTCTATCTGTGTGTCTGTCTGCGTGTCTGTCTGTCTATCTGTGTCTGTCTGTCGGCCTGTCTGTCTGTCTATCCGTCTGTGTGTCTATCTGTCTGTCGGTCTGTCGGCCTGTCTGTCTGTCTGTCTGTCTGTGTGTCTGTCTGTCTGTCTGCGTGTCTGTCTGTCTATCTATCTGTGTCTGTCTGTCTATCTGTGTCTGTCTGTTGGCCTGTCTGTCTGTCTGTCTGTCTGTCTGTGTGTCTGTCTGTCTGTCTATCTGTGTGTCTGTCTGCGTGTCTGTCTGTCTATCTGTGTCTGTCTGTCGGCCTGTCTGTCTGTCTATCTGTCTGTGTGTCTATCTGTCTGTCGGTCTGTCGGCCTGTCTGTCTGTCTGTGTGTCTGTCTGTGTGTCTGCAGTGTCAGTTTACCTGTCTCTCTCTCTGACTGTCTGTCTTTATTAATCATTAGCGAGCAGTAATCCTGTCGTCATGTCGAGCTTTCTGAATACTTGCAGCTCATCAGCAGAACAAACACAGCTTTAATATCTCGTTAAGGCCTCGTTAAGGACGGTTAACCACTCTTGTTTAAGAAAGCACCAATCAGAGCGCAGCTCCTCAGGTGTAATTAAAACAGAGGCAGAAATCACGCTAAACGCTCGTTAAGTCAAAAGTAAGCAGCCAAACACACACAGAGACCGTTAACACACAGCGAGCAATTAACACACTGACACTGTGTGAGAGAGAGACAGGTGTGTGTGCAGCAGTCTACCCTCTGAAAGAGAGACAGACAGGTGGACACAGTGACAACCAATCTGATGAGCTCTGACTTAACGAGCCGACGACCTTTGACCCCTGTAGTCTGTCGGTGTGAGAGCGAGAGATCTGCTTGTACGAGGTCGATGTCGCAGGAGATTTCACAATAAAAGGCACAATATAAAAGATATTTCACAATAAAAGACAATCAAATCGATCCCTCCAGGAGCCTAAAATTCAAGATTCCCTGCATGGTGAGATGGTTTAGGCATTCACTTCATTTTCATTTAAAGTGAAGAAAGAGGTGCAGATGAGTTTGTGTCAGTCATTAGAAATGGAAGGCAACTTGTTCCAGAGAGAATCACATTGTTGGAGGTTTGGTGACGTACGCTGTGTGTTCAGTGATTGTGAGGCAGAATTCACAGGGATTGGTTGAATATCTGTTGTTTCCATAAACACACATTTACACTTTGTGTCTAATTTCTGTTTTTTTGTTTTTATAAAAAGAGGGACTGCTGAATATGCTAACTGTACTAGCTGCTATTAGCTAGTTAGCGACGCTATTAGCTGTCTGCACCCCGACTGGGAGCTGGAAGGACGGGGGGAGTTTAAGAGTGATATGATGTAAGGCATTCAGTCCCAGAGACATTTCTTCCTCCTTTAAATGCACCCAAGTTGTCTCGTTTTATAAAGCCAGCTACATTCAGCAAGAAGACAACGGCTAACCTCAGTCTCATTCAGGAAGAATTTAAATGTGTTGATTATTTTACTGCTGATGAAGCTGTGATGTATCAAACATAAAGGAACCATTTTGCTGTTGTGACCGTGAACAGTGTGGGAGGCAGTGAGTAGTGAGTTGTCCTACAGCTGAAGCGGACACACATGAAGCTGAAGGCAACTTTATATTGAATGCTAACCAGCGTTAGCAGTATTCTTCAGGCTGC
>NW_026136862.1:57500-100000 GCF_905237075.1 Dicentrarchus labrax | reverse complement strand
TCCATTTTTAAACAATGATTAAAATGATGATGATGATGATGATGATGATGATGACTTTAGACGTATGAAAGCTCTGAACATCCTGAAACAACTTCACTTCCATTATTCACTCAGGATGCAGCGTATGGGCCCACAGCAACGGCTCCAACAACTAATGAAACATTATCATTATAAATTATTTATTCGCTCTTTTGTGGCAGAGAAACAAATAAGTGTAGAAAGATCAGTGTTTCTGCCTCTATTGTTCTCCTCCTGCAGGATGTGAGACTGTCTGCTGCCTGAAGAAATAACCAACACAACATTTAACATCTATAACAGACATCGGCCCCGATCAGCCGACACATGGAAGCATCGCTGTTATCCACACACCCTGATGGACCTCTGCAGTTCGCTACCGGGCCACCAGGTCAGTGGATGATGAACATGGGACTGCACACCTCCACTCTCCAGGGACTCAAGGATCTAGGGCTGTACCCAACTGGATTTCATAGCCAACTAGTTGAATGTTTTTCTGATATCAAAGTATTGATTAGGATGTGTGTATGTGAACAGTGGCCTGTTGCTAACAGAAAGAGCAGTAATGATTTTGGTTAATTTTATTCCAACACAGTGTAACATCACAGTCTGGTTGTTCAACACTAATCCTGGCTGATCGATACGATGGATGATGGATAACGTTAACAGTTACTGACTAATAAACTGGCTACAAACTAGCTCCTCTTCCTCTCCTGTCGCTGCCTGAACCCGCCGGGTCTTCATCCACAGAGTCAGAGTCCTGGTCGGAGCCGCTGGACATCAGCCGGCCTCTGTCGACCATAAGGGGGGCAGCCCTAGACGGATCCCTGTTTGTGAACTTCAGCTCTGCATTCAACACCATCATCTCACCCAGCTGAACACCAACACTGCCGCGGTGCTCTGAGCGTCCAGGGTCAGTACAGCTAAAGGACAGCAAACCGACGCCAAAGAATGAGCGGCGACAAAAGCCGACTCCTCACATGGGCTGCGGGTATGAACAGAAGCAGCTCTATGGACGGTTGCTGTTAAAATATCACATTATCTGAGTGATCAGTGTTTTCTGAACATAATTTATTGTCTACCCCTTGTGAAAAAAACCTCAGTGGTGGCTACAGCCAATGCTACCAGAGGTGGTGGTACTTAATAAGAAGTAAGTGCTGGTACTGAGTACTGACCCATTTCAGGCACTGATTTTACCGTCACAGATTAGCTCCTAACTAATCACGGATGGATGCACATGCTACGTTCATGAACGTGAAATTCAAAATGTATTTCAAATAACATTTCAGAGGTCTCATAGTTTGTTTAATCATTCAGAAATTTGTAGTATTATGATAATATTTCATAAGATTCCCCCGTGTACCACTAGAGCACTGGTTCCCAACCTTTTCTATCAGTGAGTAAACTGACTGTATTTACTGTATATTTCATATTCTATTGATCAGTATCAATAACAGCCGAGAACAGCTGATAAACTGATCAACAGTGAACTCAATCACTGAAAGAAGTTTGATTATTTCCAGTGAATATTGATCAGAGATTATTGTATTCTTGTATTCTGTATTTTTATTTTTTTTTAACAATGAGATTTAATATTGTTCTGTTCTGACAGAGGCACTGTTTTCTGCTCTTTGTTTGAACTTCATTGCTGAGATAAAGGCCTTCTGTGTATCTTTTAAGTTTTCTTACGCCCCTTAAAATCAAGACCTTGCGACCCTGTGAAGCTTTGGCGACCCCTAGTGGGGGTCAGCCTGCATACCACATTCTGATAACCAGTGTTGTTCATAATCACCCACTATATTTATTTGGCTTTGCACTATTTGTCTAGTTTGCTACTTACAGAAACACCTGACTTGTATAAAGAGTTTTTATTAATGTTCTTGGTGCTTTTATTTATATATGTATAAAAACATAAGGACAGATGTGTACATAATGGTTTTCCTTGTTCTGGCGGTTGAAGTACAGAGGAAAGAATGTCAGAAATCATTACATCAATTATATTTTCTGCCAATTTAATCTTCCAACATGAAGGTCAAACCGCAATTCTATTCATCTACAGGCGCACAGAGGAAGGAAACACAGGACTGAACTCTGCCACCACAGAAGAAGACAGACAGAAATAAATAACGGCCACATATGGGAGGCGATTGGAGTCTGGCTGAACAACTGAATACTGTTTCATATGGTGTGTTTGATCTGGGCGAGAGACATCGACAGATGATGGATTATCACAGAGAGAGAGACACAGACAGATTCACAACTGAAAAATCTAATTTAAGGAGGCACTGCTGCTTCACTGCGTACGCTGGGTGGGAATGTGGAGGAAGCCAGTGAACCAGAACATGGTTCTATCAGACCACACTGGCCCACTGGGACGTCTCCCAGTGCTCAGTCCACTACTGGACTACAGGCACAAAGTCTTTTCAGTTCATGTTCTGATCCACATCAACCCCTCAGCCTTCAGTCAGGCCTGAGTGTTAACAGGGAGGGACATCCTCAGGTAACATGATGTGTTCAATCACACGTGTACAAACCCATGTTCCAGGTGCTCTGGAACAGTGTCATCCTGCTGTTAAGCGCTATATTGTGGCCACAGAGGATGAAATGATTGTTGCCGTAGTAACTAATAATCGTGGCTGTCATTGATCTCCAGCAGGTTTCATCCTCTGTGTTAACATCAACCCTCTCAGACGTTTCACTGCAAACATGTTTGATGAAGCACAAAGTCAAACTCCAAATATACCAACGTCCTCCAGACTGATTTACACAGGAGATTACAGAGAATACGCTCCCCCATGTTGATCTGATCATCACCAGATTACTGTCAGAGGACAAAGACGTTCTCCTCGTTTAACTGAAGGAACCGAACATTCCCATCGTTTAACTGAAGGAACCAAACGTTACCGACCGTTCACAGCGTTTAACTGAAGGAACCAAACGTTACCGACCGTTCACAGAGTTTAACTGAAGGAACCAAACGTTACCGACCGTTCACAGAGTTTAACTGAAGGAACCCAACGTTACCGACCGTTCACAGCGTTTAACTGAAGGAACCCAACGTTACCGACCGTTCACAGCGTTTAACTGAAGGAACCCAACGTTACCGACCGTTCACAGAGTTTAACTGTAGGAACCCAACGTTACCGACCGTTCACAGCGTTTAACTGAAGGAACCCAACCTTAACGACCGTTCACAGCGTTTAACTGAAGGAACCGAAAGTTACTGACCGTTTGCAGCGTTTAACTGAAGGAACCGAAGTTACCGACCGTTCGCAGCGTTTAACTGAAGGAACCAAACCTTAACAACCGTTCACAGCGTTTAACTGAAGGAACCCAACGTTACCGACCGTTCACAGCATTTAACTGAAGGAACTGAACATTCCCACCGTTTAACTGAAGGAACCTAGAGAACCCGTCAGCCTCATATTGATAACTGACTTTAAAAAAACATTTTAGAACTTAAATGGAGAAAATGTATTCCCCTATAAAGACCAATGAAAATGTGAGTGAAAACACTGGTAGTAACACTGGTAGTAATACTGGTAGTAATACTGGTAGTAACACTGGTAGTAATACTGGTAGTAGTAATAGAAGTAGTAGTATTGGTGGTGGTGAAATTCCTTGTATGTGACCTTTGACCTCCTCTCTGTGAGTTCAGTGTAGATGTTCAGCTATGTGAGGGACCACAGCACCACCTGGTGGACAAACTGACTCATTACAGCTCCTTACTGATATTTCTTACTGAAATGATGATCAGAGGAACAAGTACAGATTAATAAATTGATATTTGAACAATATCTGTGTTGCCTAAAAAAATTATTTAAGCTCTTTCTAACACAAACCTGGGACCCTGTTACAGTTTGACCGTCTGCTTTTACTGTTAGTGTAAGTATTTTATTTTGTTTTGTTTTCCTCAGTAGTAGTATTTTATCTGTGTACATGTGCAGTAGTAGTAGTAGTAGTAGTAGTAGGAGGAGGACTAGCTGTAGGACTAGCTGTAGTAGTAGCAGTAGTAGTAGGAGGACTAGCTGTAGGACTAGCTGTAGGACTAGCTGTAGTAGCAGTAGTATTTTACCTGTGTACATGTCCACCAGGGAGTCCCTGAGCTCCTTGCTGGGCGTCCATGTTGAAAGACTGGTCTCTACTGGACTCTCTGAACTGGATTCTCTGGAAACAGAAACAGTTTGACATCAGACACCAGCGCAGTCCAGAGACTGATCCTGGATCAGTTCATCAGGGTCCACAGCACACCTGGATCAGGTCTAACAGCAGAGTGACTCACAAGAACTGGTTGAACTGGTCCAGTTTCCAGTTGCACCACAGTGACTCACTTTAGAGTTCAGCTGAATCTGTTGAACTGAATCTGCACTCAGTCTATACATCACATCACATGACCTGCAGGTCCCGTGGTTCCTGCAGTTTATTGGCTGCTTAATCTACCACACTGTGACCCGTTACCCAGAATTCCTCTGTGCTCCTCAGAGTATCTACTGCAGGGTGTTTTACTAAAAGTCTGTCATGTAGAATCCATGTTTTACTGTTTAGTTGTTAAAAGGGGGGTCTTTAACTTTGATAGTACAAAATTAATACACATCACATGACCAGAGCATGAAATCCTGTTTGCCTTCTTCCACCAGCGACACTGAGAAGTTGAAATAGTGCTGTAATCCGTCGTTAACCTTTCACCGTTAACACCAGTTTAAATGTGAAAAAGGTATTTGTTGCCAGAAGTGACGAGACAACAACAACTTCTGACTTCATTTAAAACAGAGAAAACAACCAACAGCTGCTCTGATGAAACTGAATGAATTCAAAAGAATGGCATTTTTGGAGGCCACAACTCGCTCTGATCCTCATGAAACACGGCACACAGGTCGGCGGTGGCAAAAATGTACGTATTCTATGGGTCTCCCACATGGGCGGGGCAAAATGGCTCACCAGCGCCCCCTACAGAGCAGTGCCAACGGCCTGTTTCACCGATATGCATGAAAATCGGTACAGAAAACTCCTCTTGGACCCATACCGCAAACACAACAGGAAGTCCGCCATTTTTGATTTAGCAGCCATTTTTAGCACTTTGCACACATTTTAAATAACTTTAATTGAATTGATCGAGCATACACACAGCACACACCATTAATCTCTTCAGAGGGCGTGTTCGTGGTATAACGCCAAATCTCGATGTTTCACCCTGAAACAGGAAGTGTATCTTCACAAACTTCATGTCTGATAGTCCCGCCCTGAACACGTCTACACACCAATGCTATCATAAGACACTGAATTATAATGATCAATGAAATTAATTTGTACCTTTCTGATCAAGTTAGTGACGTCTGTGTCTTATAACAGATGTATTACGATGTTATTATAATCAGACATTCAAATAACTAATAATAATAATTATATTAACTGTGTAAACATTGGTTTATACTTTCCACTAAGTATACATTGGATTACAGGTAATGCTACTAATAGACACAGGTAATATCTCTGACTCGTAAAGATTAAAGGCAGATGAACTCGGACCTGTCTGACTCGTAAAGATTAAAGGCAGATGAACTCGGACCTGTCTGACTCGTAAAGACTAAAGGCAGATGAACTCGGACCTGTCTGACTCGCTGTAAAGACTAAAGGCAGATGAACTCGGACCTGTCTGACTCGCTGTAAAGACTATAAAAGAACACCGTCGACCCTGTAAAGATTAAAGGCAGATGAACTCGGACCTGTTAAACTAAAGGCATGAACTCCCTTCTGACTCGCTAAGACTAAAGGCAGATTAACTCGGACCTGTCTGACTCGCTGTAAAGATTAAAGGCAGATGAACTCGGACCTGTCTGACTCGTAAAGACTAAAGGCAGATGAACTCGGACCTGTCTGACTCGCTGTAAAGATTAAAGGCAGATGAACTCGGACCTGTCTGACTCGCTGTAAAGATTAAAGGCAGATGAACTCGGACCTGTCTGACTCGCTGTAAAGACTAAAGGCAGATGAACTCGGACCTGTCTGACTCGCTGTAAAGATTAAAGGCAGATGAACTCGGACCTGTCTGACTCGCTGTAAAGACTAAAGGCAGATGAACTCGGACCTGTCTGACTCGCTGTAAAGATTAAAGGCAGATGAACTCGGACCTGTCTGACTCTCTGTAAAGATTAAAGGCAGATGAACTCGGACCTGTCTGACTCGCTGTAAAGATTAAAGGCAGATGAACTCGGACCTGTCTGACTCGCTGTAAAGACTAAAGGCAGATGAACTCGGACCTGTCTGACTCTTAAAATTAAAGTTTCTCGGCCTGTCTGACTCTGTAAAGATTAAAGGCAGATGAACTCGGACCTGTCTGACTCGCTGTAAAGACTAAAGGCAGATGAACTCGGACCTGTCTGACTCGCTGTAAAGATTAAAGGCAGATGAACTCGGACCTGTCTGACTTGCTGCGCAGTTGTTGCTGCAGGTGGCTGATCTTCTTCTTCGCTCTCTGTAGAGCAAACTGAACGTCTTCTGCTCTGCTGGACGCCATCAACACATCTTCACCTCACGGAAAACACACCTGAGCGTCTCGATGACAACCAGCACACTCTACACCGCCTCGCAGCACTTCCAGGTCACACAGTTGGAGGACGGCCATGATTGGCCGACAGCCAGAGCCTCTGAACCATCAGCAGGTTAAATATTGATGAGCTCCTGGCTCAGGTGAGTCCGGTTCGGGTTTCAGAGCTCACAGACAGTTTATTAATCTGCTAACGGGACATTTTAGACTTTCACAGACAAACTTCAGAACAAAAATTATTTATTGAGTTGAAAATGCTGATAAAGGCCAGAGAGTCACTGTCAATATCATTGATCAGGATCAATATGTTGCTGAATTAGTTTACTTTTAAACATTTACACATTAAATCCTTTATAAACATAACAGTGACATCACTAATGATCCTCCACCCTGATTGGCTGACAGTTTAGTTTGACATAATAAACCTGATCAGACACATTTATTGATCATTTCTGTTTATTTATTATTGAACATTTGGAATCAATCAGATAATAAACTGTCATGTTTCCTGCGCCTCAGCGTCCTGCAGCAGTTTGTCCAGCAGGACGACATCCACTCGATGTTTCATCACAAACTGTCCATTCAAGTGGAAGACAGGTATGTCCCACCTGTACCTGTCTGACCACAACCTGTTCTCTGGAAGACTGATGTCCACCTGCTGCAAGACAAACTGTAGAGACAGACAGACAGTTAGTGAGACAGAGTGTCTCTCTTTCTACCTTCTGGGTGCAAACACTGCTGACCAGCAGGTGGCGCTCAGATAACAGTGCAGAGCAGTCTGTCTCACCCGGTGTTTGAGTGGCTCCAGCGCTTCTTTAGCTTCATCACACAGAGGACACGGATCCTAAACAGACACAGGTCGGTATGAGGGAGGTTCCTGGAGACTCATTTCACCGTCCATTAAATAAAACTTTAATTTAAACATTTCTCACAAGTTCCTCTGTTAGCTCTCCGCTTTATCCTGTTGCACACATTAGTTTGTTCCATGATCAGATCTTAAAGTCAGTTCATGTGTTCAGATCATTTTTATCTCCTAATTTAAAACTTACATATTTATACACATACAACATTTTACTGGCTCATAGGAATTTTTTTAACAGAGAAGAAAGTAAATAAACATTTTACTGGACAGGGTACTTCCTTCTGATATCAAAATAAAAGCATCTATAAAGGTTTCTTATATATTTACTGTAAATAATGTAAAGATACAGACAGACAGGAAGTGTGGAGGACAGACAGACAGATTAGATGACAGACAGACAGTTACCTTAGTGAACAGAGTGAGACAGGGTAAAGTGGGTAAAGTGTTGGTAGTAAACAGTCGGAGGAGCTGCAGAGCTGCAGGTCGACTCAGAGGAAACATTTGATCTGAGAAAAAACAAACACAAACAAACTGTTACTGACCTCGGCGCCGGCTGTCGGCCGACCAATCACAGAGCGGGACGGTGGCTGGAGACGAAACACCAGCTGCACTGTCTCGTGGGCGAGAGACTCCTGACGGCGCAGGATGTTAACATCAACGGCCTCCTAACGTTAGCTAGCTCACCTAGCGCCACTGAGACAGCTAACGTTCAGCTCACAACAAACGGCGTTGCTTTTGAGGGTTTGAGTGACATCTGATGGTTCTGAATTAGTCTTTCATCGGTTTGGAAGAACATGTAAAAATGATTTACGATATTTATGATGATCTGAAGAATGCGTAGAAAGTTCAGAGGACCCGGGATGCTTCCCTGAGGGACTCCACAGGTGATTGAGGACAGAAACAGAGATGTTAATGTTTTTTTAGGGGAACGTTTCAGCAGCTCCAGAGGGAGAAACAGCAGGTACGATGGGTGAACTGTCCCTTTAAGGTTTATTACTAGTTACATTAGTCAGAACTTGTATAGTTTCATTTCTAGTCTTCCGACCACTCAAAGTGCTTTTACACTACACACACATTCACCCTTTCACACACATTCACTCTTTCACACACATTCACCCTTTCACACACATTCACCCTTTCACACACATTCACCCTTTCACACACATTCACTCTTTCACACACATTCACCCTTTCACACACATTCACCCTTTCACACACATTCACACATTCACCCTTTCACACACATTCACTCTTTCACACACATTCACTCTTTCACACACATTCACCCTTTCACACACATTCACACATTCACCCTTTCACACACATTCACTCTTTCACACACATTCACCCTTTCACACACATTCACCCTTTCACACACATTCACACATTCACTCTTTCACACACATTCACCCTTTCACACACATTCACTCTTTCACACACATTCACTCTTTCACACACATTCACCCTTTCACACACATTCACTCTTTCACACACATTCACTCAGTGATGGCCCATCAAACAGAAACTAACATTCACTCACACTCACATGAATCTCGGGTATTTTGTGGAACAGATAAAGTTATAATTATTATAATGTACTGCAGGTTGTAACTAATGTAGATTAATTCTGTTTCTGTGAATTGTTGCAGGTTCATTGAACTATTGATTAATACGGTTTGTCCTCATGAACTGTGTGTGTGTGTGTGTGTGTGTGTGTGTGTGTGTGTGTGTGTGCAGTCTACTATGTATTATTATGGTCTGCTGTCCTCTGCTGGACAAACTCACTTTGGATTTCTGTCTGAATAATAATGTTTGTTAACACACACACACACACACAGACAGACACACACACACACACACACACACACACAGACAGACACACACAGACACACAGACAGACAGACAGACAGACAGACAGACAGACAGACAGACACACACACACACACACACACACACACAACACACACACACACACACACACACACACACACACACACACACACACACGGTTTAGTTCAGTTGAACACTCTGTTAGCTGTTAGCCTGTTAGCTGTTAGCCTGTTAGCTGTTAGCCTGTTAGCTAACCTGCAGAGTTACAGTAACGTTAACAACCGTGTCCGGTTCCCGCCAGTAAACTCACCGACTCCCGGTTCTGTCCCGGTTCTGTCCCGGTTCTGTCCCGGTTCTGTCCCGGTTCTGTTTCCGGTGTTTTAATTAAACTTTCTGTTAAAGTTTGAAGACACAAACACTCCACACTACTTCTTCTTCTTCTTCTTCTTCTTCTTCGTCTTCTTAATGGCGGGTAGTAACGAGCGTTTGCTGCCACCTCCCGAGCTGGAGGAAGAACTGCAGGAAAGAAATGTATTTATTATTATATCAATCATAACATTTATTTTAAAATTATAACACCAACTAAAATATCAATGTATTAAAAGAATTATAAACAATTTATAAATAAAATGTATATAGACTTATATAAAAAGAGAGGCTTTATATCTGAAGACTGCTCACACAGCAAAATGCAGAATTTCATAAATATTGTAAAAATGTCTTTTTTTAAACGTTTCATTTTAACAGCAGAATGTTTAATCCCAGCACAGCCATATAATACACAGAGTTTAGTTAGTTAGAGTTAGTTAGAGTGGCAGTTAATCCCATAATAATTATGGGATTGTTTCATTCCTCTCGTTCTTTTAAAATCGATGATGTTGAGTAGAAACTGTTTCTCCAGCTGCTCCCAGATGTTTTAAAGATGTATTTTAGAATACGGATTATATATACATATTCATTGATATGTTTAAAAAACATTAGTCTCAGATATTACTGTATATATCATTAGCTAACATCTAACTATCTATCTAATTTACATAAAGAGTTAGTTTGTTAAACTGAAAGTCACATATAGTCAAATCCTACATAAGCTACTGTTAGCAGAATGACAGCTTACTGGCTGCCAATCTATGAAATTAGTTTGGTTTTATAAAATTAAGAGACAGTTTATGGGATCAATAGTGTTTGTAAAGAAAACAACCTCATAAATGACCAAATAATAACATGATTGATTATTTTCAATGAAGGTTAACACTGATGTAATGTTATTTAATATAAAGTGTTTGTTCTTTAACATGTTCAGACATTATTTCTGTCGCTGTTCACAAATCTTCCTGTTGAAGCACCGAATCATAAACCAACCAATCACTAAAAATATTCTGCTGGTTCAGTTTTTGGTTTTCACTGAATGAAATAAAACTGAAACATTTTATTTATATTTGTTTATTTTCACACTTTAACAAACATTCAAACTGTGCAAATGAATCAAATGAGTCAGATGAATTCTGTCCACACTGAAAAACCCAAAAGCCACAGAGGAACTCACTGGGAATCTCTACTGGACTGTACTGGTCTCTACTGGACTGTACTGGTCTCTACCGGACTGTACTGGTCTCTACCGGACTGTACTGGTCTCTACCGGACTGTACTGGTCTGTAGTCAGATCCGAACTATCAATCCTTCTACAGTCACTTCTGGATCGTCTCTTATTTAAATAAATTCTTCAAGTTTTTCTCAGGTCAGTTTAACATCAGATCAGGTTATTTTGGACCTGTGACGTCAGTCTTCAGATAATCAGTCACGTTGATTTAAAACAGTACAACTATATTCCACTGAGACCTGTCTCACTGAAACCGGTCTCACTGCTGTGTTTGGCATCAATCATATAAACTGAAAACATTTGAAGTTAAAACCTCATTAGACCAATAATGTTGGTTAGATCAGATACTTTGGTTCGGACCGGGTCCTACAGGTCTCTGCTGGTTTGTACTGGTCTTCACTGGTTTTTGTGGGATCCTCTGTGGCCGTAGTGGATTTCCCAGCATGCCTTGGTAAACAGGTAATAAACAGGAAGTAAAGCTCGATGCACGGCATCAGTAATGAGCAACAACAATGTTCTCGTTGCGGCAGCCATGTTGGCTCTGAGTAATATCACCATGGAGATGGCATGGTAACACTGATCCATTCACACACACACAGTTCTGGAGTCCATCAGCCAATCAGAGGAGGACCCGCCCTACGGTTTCTGTAAAGTTCACTCTGATTGGCTGCTTCCTGTCTGACTCTTCTTCTACTGTCAGCACTCTCAGATAGACGAGCCTCCTCCATTGTAACTGATCCTTCCCATCATCCTTTGCTCTTCCGTGGCGTGGACAGGTGAGCTGATCTCAGACCAGCAAGGTCAGAGGTCAGAGGGGTTGCGACGTCACGGGTCAGGAAGGTCAGAGGTATCCACGGTAACCTGCCGATCAAACCAAACAACACAGCTATTGATTAGTTTATAAACCAAAAAGACCCCAGACCTCTGCAACTAGTCCTTAGACCCTGTGCAACTAGTCCCCAAACCTCTGCAACTAGTCCTCAGACCATGTGCAACTAGTCCCCAAACCTCTGCAACTAGTCCTCAGACCCTGTGCAACTAGTACCCAAACCTCTGCAACTAGTCCTCAGACCCTGTGCAACTAGTCCCCAAACCTCTGCAACTAGTCCTCAGACCCTGTGCAACTAGTCCCCAAACCTCTGCAACTAGTCCTCAGACCCTCTGCAACTAGTCCCCAAACCTCTGCAACTAGTCCTCAGACCCTGTGCAACTAGTCCCCAAACCTCAGCAACTAGTCCCCAAACCTCAGCAACTAGTCCCCAGACCTCTGCAACTAGTCCCCAGACCTCTGAAACTAGTCCCCAGACCTCTGAAACTAGTCCCGAGACCTCTGCAACTAGTCCCCAAACCTCTGCAACTAGTCCCCAAACCTCTGCAACTAGTCCTCAGACCCTGTGCAACTAGTCCTCAAACCTCTGCAACTAGTCCCCAAACCTCTGCAACTAGTCCCCAGACCCTGTGCAACTAGTCCCCAAACCTCAGCAACTAGTCCTCAGACCCTCTGCAACTAGTCCCCAAACCTCTGCAACTAGTCCTCAGACCTCTGCAACTAGTCCCCAGACCTCTGCAACTAGTCCCCAGACCTACGTCTTATAAATTGAGTTTGAAAGTCCCTATGGTCCATTACTTTAGACAAAAGTTTCTTCCTAATGACTGTAATGTGATGAAAAGCAGAAGAATGGGAGCAGCAAGAGGAACAGTAGTAGCAGGTGATGTGTACTAACCTTGATGAAGATGGTGTCGTCTTTGATGTAGCTGCCAGTCTCCAGGACGCTTTGAGACACAAAAAGAGGACAGCCGGAGGCGATGTTCATCTCTGCTGCAGGACGTCTGAAGCTGCTGCTGTTTGGATCAGGCTTAAACGCATCACCCAAGTGTTTCCTCGATGGACCCTGGTCCATCAGCATCAGAGTCACCTGACAGACAGGCCGAGAGAGATACGGGTCATTAGCATCATACAGAAAGTCAGAAATACAGAATATTTAATGTATTCGATCAGTAACCTGCACTGTAGTAGTGGCGCTACAAGTAGCAGCATTACTAGTTTAAATACATGTCTCAGTAGTGGGCTGGTCGTGTCACTGTTGTATATCTTTACAGTAGTGTAGTGCTTTCATTGATCAATTGATCAAATAGTGTCCACACAAGCTACATTTTCCTAAACATATCTGAAGCACGCAGCAGTGCTTTCTGCTGGGGTCTGAAATAAAACTGCTAAGGATCAGTAAGTGACGCCACCGCCATACAGAGTCGACAGAAGCACTTCGGTATGACGGTGCTGTCACATCCCAATCCTACGACCTCTCGCAAACAGCACACACAACACACTGCACTTTCCAAGTAGCTTGCCCAACACTGATAAAGCGCCAGTAAACCAGTCAGGTCCAGGGCAGCGGGTCAGCGTACTAGACCTTTATCAGTAGGCAACCAGTTAGCAAAGTAGGCAGTAAACCAGACAGTAAACGGTCAGTACCTTCTGTTTGAAGGGCCAGGGCAGCAAGGCGTCATACTCGCCCCTCATCACCACAAAAAACAGCGACAGGTGTGTCCCTTTGCCCATGCCATCTCCGTTCAGGTAGACACGGGCACACATCTTGTACCCGAAGTACCCGGTGTAGAATGGTTGTGAATAAAGCGACAGTGTCTTCGCCGCTACTGCTTCCTGTTTCCGTCTCTTGTAGTCACGAATCTTCCAGATCAGAGTTCCATTATAACTTGCTGTCTCCAGCACCTGGAATCGCAGATCCATGTCGGCTAATCGGATGTCGTGGACACTCAGCATGTCGTCGTGTCGATTCAGCTGAGTCTCCAGGGATGCTGTGGAGAGTTAATTATTTTTGAATTAGTAATCTAATGTGTGCAAGTTCCCCGACATACAGTAGTCCCCTGACCTCTGAGCTAGCCACAGACCTCTGCAACTAGTCCCCAGACATCTGAAGATAGACCCTAGACCTTAGTTACTAGTCCCCAGACCTCTGCAATTGGTCCCTAGTGTGTCTGCGTTCTCACCCAGAGTGTGTGTTGTGGATCCGGTCCCGCTGCGTCCCCCTTGTTCCAGAGCATTGAGTCTAGTTCGGACGTTCTCCATCGTTCCTCTTAGATTCTCCACCTCGTCTCGGAGTACACGGAGAGAACGAAGCTCCAGCTCTACTTCCAGGAGCTTCTCTGAGTGAGTGCTCATTAGTTTCTATGGAAGAGAGAGATGAATGGCACTCTGTCACTGCACACCTTCACTCTTTATCTATAAACACTGTGAGTCAGGGCTTTTGTCTTGGATTCAGATGTATATTTTAGCAGTCACATTGAATCAAATACATGATCCATGTTGTAGAATCAGTGTATTAGTATTACCTGCATGGTGGCCAGTTTCTGCTCCATCTGTCGGTTCTTCTCTCTCAGCTCATCGTTTTGGTTCTCCAGTTCAGACAGACGACTGTTAAGAGCAGGTAGCACCTTATACCTTTCTAACAGCTCACCTTTAACATCCTCCACCTGAAAGTATAAAACAAAGATCAATTTAGGTAGACTCAAACATCAGACCTGCTGTTATGGTTACCTCTGATCGGTCGGTTTATGGTTACCTTGTTCTCTAACGTGGAACTTCTGTTAGCCATCATTCTCAGGTGTTCAGCAGCGAAGGTGGACTCATGTTGCCTCATGTCCTGATTCAAACCCTGAATCACAAAGAAACACAGTTCACACAGTGAAAACATTAACGCAGTATATAAAGTACATACAGTACACACTGGTACATTCATACTAAGAATTAGAAACAGACGTAGTAGTAGAGGTAGGCGATGAGGAGTTACCTTGAAGGTGCAGCCATAGCGGTGGAACTGACAGCTCACCTGAGCTTTGGGGCAGTCGTGTTGATGACTGGACAGCTGAAATACAAACCAATCAATCATCAATACTTGCTGCTGCTGTGAACACACTGACACAGAGATAAACTAAACCACAGTCTGACTAGATGGCAGAAGATAAACTGGATCAGTACCTCACTGCGGGGCAGGGAGGAGAAGGAGCAATGGTTTGGACACGACACTGGGAATGCTGGACAAACCGTCTCTTTGTGTTTCTGAAAACAGACGGAAACTCTATCTATCATCATATCGAGTGCAGAATTAGAAAAAGAGGAAGCACAGTGAATTCACAGAAAAACAAGGCTGACAAAACTTTCTTGCGCTCCATTGCTTCCTCGTTGTTAATAGTTAAGAAGCGGTGCAGGAACCACAGGAGAAAACTGATTAAGTGTCCAGTCAATCCTTTTCCCTCTAAAACTTCCAAGTCTTCTTAAATTGATTCTCTGTCTCTTGGACAGCAAAGACCCCCATTCTGCAGCAACCAGTCCCCTGACCTCTACAACTAGGCAACTAGTCTCTAGATCTCTGGATCTAGTCTACATGCTGGTCGCTTAGTAGTGATATTAGCAATGATGTCATGAGATACCTGCAGGTCGGTCATGGGCATCTTGGTCATGCAGAACTCGCAGCTGGTCTCTCTGTGTTTACATTTCCAGCTCAGGTGGTCGGGAATCTCTTTCCTCATCATTCGCTCTTTACATTTACCCAACGGACAGGGAACCTCGAAGAACGGACACACATTCAGGTGGTCCTACAGACAGACAAACAGGTGAGAGACAGAGAGTTTTGCTGATATCATTTATACTGGTCATCATCTTTACGTTCATTGTTTCTAGAATGAGATGTGAATATATAGGATTTATATAGGACATGTTTTTCTCACAGGTATCTGCTGCAGACTCATCTGCTCCTGACAGCCGTTAGCTTCACTGCGACAGTAGACCTTCAGCGCCATGATCTCCCGATGGCAGCAAACGTCTCTGAAGATCTGAAGCACAAACACAGGAGCTTCAGTAACTGATCAATAATCTGATCATTAATAACATGACATAATCTCTGCTGTGATGTCACTTCCTGCCCACCTTGTCTTTGAATAGAGGCTCCCTGTCAGCTGGACATACCGGGTTTGGATGACTGTAGGAGGAGAGAGGACGCAAAGTTACTCAATCAAGGACAAACAGGAAGACGGCTTGCTGGTCAGAGCATGAACTTCAACCTCCACCTGCTACATTACGTTAAATTCATTTCACAACTGCATTCATACAACGGAGGGGCAAGAGCTCGATATCCTCCATATCAGCTGGGATGTATCCAATAACTAAAGGCATGGTCAGTGCTACAACTACAAGTGCTTAGAGTTAAGAAAGATTATGTTTTATTTTTCCAGGGAACATGAGAAAGTGCTAGCAGAGAGATGCAGTGTGTACCGCTGGGTATTGAACTATCAACAAATGGCATGGAACCAAATTTCGATACCTAAGGAGCTGTCTGACGTTACACGCACGAAAAGCACTGCATTACACACAGCACTAGCTAGTAAGTGCGGCTAACCTGTATTTGCTCGTCGGTTAGAGCATTTACCGCATCGTCCACTGGGACGGAAGCCCCGGCACAACCTCTCCTCGCCACCGCGAGGATGGCTAACCTGGAGCTGAGGCGGAGAGCATTTCTAACGGTGTTGCTTACAGACGGACAGTAAACAGAGAGAAATACACCTGAAGCTAGGGTAAGCAGGTCTTTAGCACAGAGAGAGTTTCCCAGTACCACAAATGTTGGTTATCGTGGCTCCAAATCGGACCTATTGGGAAGAAAAGTGTGGACCAGGAGGACCCCTTTTCCACCAAACTAGTTCTGGTTCTTGAACAAGTTCCACCCAGGATTCAACAACAGGCAACCATTAATAATCTTCTTATTAGGAATAAACCTGCCCATTGGGTCGGCCTCTGCTGCTTAACTTTTGTCGTAATGGCAGTACTGGGAGAGCCTGATATTTTCTGAGGTGGTACACGCTGTAAAAGGTTTGAGGTCTGGGTTATAACCAATCCAGTCCTTTTTATCAGTTTAAATATCTTTAAAGTGGACAGCACGAAACTGGTCTCTGATCCCTCCAAAGAGACCCTCTCATGATCCATGCACTGATCCATGTTGATATCATTTTTCCAAGAGAATCGATTGGTCAGCAGGCAGTAGTTTGGTAGTGTGCTGGATGTAGAAGTGAACCAGCATCGTAGACCTTACCGTCACAGTACCATAAAGCCTTTCAGGTGGAATTATTATTTAAGGTGAAAGGCGGCGTAGCACACACCTGGAAACCACTTCCTGTCTCACCTGAGGATGTCGTGGATGCAGGTCTGACAGAAGCGGTGTCCACACTCGGTTTGGCGGGGCTGACACAGGACCAGCCTGCAGGCCTCGCAGCAGTATTTGGCTTCTGGAGTTTCTACAAAGAGATCTCTGAATCCCCCGTGCAGAGGCAGGAACCCTGCAGGGACACCTGAGCACAGAGACACACCTGAGTTCAGTCAGTCAGCAATACAGTCAGAGCTGATCACAGCAGCATCTAGTGGTCATCTGAGGAACAGCACCGAGGAGGCTGCTGATTGGACCTCGAAGCTAATCAACTTTAACCTATGAGGTTGTTTACCTTGTGAAGCGGAGGGGTCGCTCGGAGGCCAGGGATTGGGTGGGCGGTGAGAGGGCGGTGTGATGGGTGGGACCACTGCGAGGGGCGTGGCCAGGGAGGGCGCCGCCTGCTGGAGGGGAATCTGCACCTCCCTCCCGTCAGCACTCCTCCCCGCTGACATGACCTGGGGGGGGGGGGCAGTTAATGTTGGTGAGCGTGGGCTACACTATAAAACAATCTGTACGTTTATGGAGTTTTTCCTGTTTATTTGACAGATTCCTTCTGTATTTTTTAAATATATGGAGATATATATATGGATTATACATTATAATATAATCATAAAATTATTGCTTATTTAAAGAAAATGAAAATGTATTTGCAAATCTATAATTTTTTTATTTAATAGATTACCTGTAAAATTCAAGTTTAATACTGTTAATACATTTGACATCAACAGTAAAAAGTATTACTTATGTAATTTTAGTGGATTAGTTAGTTAACTGACAGATATCTTGTATAATTATGGAAGTTGAATAAATGTTGTTTATCAGTGTAAACACCAATAATTACTGTAATTTCACAGACAATCACCTTTATTACTGTTCTATAACTTTTGGGTGCTCCAGCGACTAGAATGTTACAGGAATATTACAGGAATGTTAAAGGAATATTACAGGAATGTTACAGGAATGTTACAGGAATGTTACAGGAATATTACAGGAATGTTACAGGAATGTTACAGGAATATTACAGGAATGTTACACGGTTTAGTTTAGTTGGTTATATAATAAAATAATAATGGGTGAGTTGAGTCAGAAGCTGATTGTAGGTTTAATTAATAATTAATCTTCTGGAGAAATTGATTAAAATGCTTCCACCAGACTTCCTGTTTACAGAACTTCAGCGAGCATGTTAATGACCTTCAGAACACAAAGAGATGTGACCTTTGACCTTCAACCTGACCACAGAATCAGCTGTTTTACACACACACACACACACACACACACACACACACACACACACACACACACACACACACACACACACACACCTTCCTGTCGGTGCTCAGCTGTGGGGATGCTAGGGGCTTTTCCATTGACTGCATCATTAACTCACTTCCAGTATGACATCATCACAGACTGTAAACTCTGACTCTGATTTCCAAACTTCAAAATAAAAGACCTGAAGATTCACTGAACTCTATGACCAGTATATGGAGATATTTATGAATGAGAATCAGTTAGCAGGTTAATAAACAACCACAAACAATAATAAACACTGTGTTTACACTGAACTGTAGTCTGTCTGTCTGTCTGATTACAGCAGACACAGAAACTGACAGCTGGCAGCAGCTCAGGGGCTTTCCTCTCAACTCACTGTAATGTTTGTGTTCAGTCCGACCAGCAGAGGGCGCTGCAACCACCAGCAGAGAAACTGCTCTCACTGCCTCTCAGGTCACACACGGTCACATGCTTTTATTCTGAAAATCTCCTGACCCCTCCTCCTGCCTGTCTTATTATTATTATTATAAATGATTATTATTTGTATTATCATGATTATTACTGTTATTATTGTTGTAATATTATATTGTTATATTATTATTATTGTTATTATTATTGTCGTAATATTATATTTGTTATATTATTATTATTATTATTATTATTAATGTTATTAGTATTGTTGTTGTTGTTATTATTACTGTTATTATTATTGTTATTATTACTATAACTACTATTATAATGATGTAACATCTGTTGGGTGCAAACAAACATTTTTTCTTGAATCTGGAGAAAAACATTATTTGTCAATCAATACATATTGATTTACATATTGATTTACATATTGATTTACATATTAAACTCGGGCATGTTGTGATTTTTGATAATATTTGAATGAACATTTTAACAATAAAAACAAAAGTGAAAGAAGCAAACAAACTCCTGACAGAAACTGAGCATTAATAAGAACAAAGAATAAAAGTGGATTCTGGTGGACGGAGTCTGTCTGTCTGTCTGCCTGTCTGTCTGTCTGTCTGTGTGGAAAGCCCCTGTCTGTCAGTCAGGAACTTCTGCCCTGTACTTTCAGTCAGAGTGAAACTCCACCTGAAGCAGCTTTCATTTCAGCTCGGACATTTGGACATTTGGACATTTGGGGAAGAATCGTGGCAGGGAGTTCGAGGTGGGCGTGGTCACATATTCTGAGTGTCCTGGCTGTTTATGATGACACATCTCCTCCAGAAGGGATTTCATCAGCATATTTTAACCGATTAAAAAAAATACTGATTAACTAAGGGCCTGTCCTCACAAATACGCGGCCTCACCCAATACGACGTCGTTTCCAGAAATATCTGCGTCCACACGGATTCACTGAAAACGACCCAAAACGCTGTAGTACATATGCCAGGCCTGTATGTGGCCCTGTAGTAGCCCGCCATTGTTGTTGTTGTTATGACACGTCTAGTGGCTAATCCGTTATCGCCGTCCAGACGACTCTCTGGCGTTTTCAGATTTTCCCACTCTGGGACCCGTTTTCACACCCCCTCCGCTGTATCCGTCTGGACGCAAGGCCGATACGATAAAGTATTTATCCGGATTCGAGAAAAACGTATTCATGAGGACAGGCCCTAATTCAGTTGTTCCCAACCTGAGGGTCGGGACCCCCACTAGGGGTCGCGAGGCCTTCTTGACTTTAAGGTGTGTAAGGAAATGGAAAGCGTATACAGAGCAGGGCTTTATCTCAGTGGGCTTCACTTATGTAACGAAATGTAAACGTCTGATAGAACAATGAGACGGATTGTTAAAATGATAACAATACAGAATTTCTTTTATGTTAATATTGTTGTATTAATACTAATTATATTATATACAATCTTCAGTTACTAATATTACTATATTCAAATATACGGTCAAATATTCCCACAATGCAATATAAACTTGTGTTCTGTGTCTCTAAATCTACATCGAGAGCTCAAATCAAGAAGTCCTCGGGACCTCCTGTGGAGCTCAGGCGACCCCTAGTGGGGGTCCCGACCCTCAGGTTGGAGCTCCTTCCTCAGGGGATGGATGGGGTTTCTGCTTTATCTTTATACAAATAAAGTTTGATTGATTGAACATTGGTCACCCTACAGACCCCACCTGTGACATCAGAGCTGTGACAGCGGGATAATGCCCGACGAGGTGTCCATAATCAGGAATTAATGGACTTAATTCCTGATTATGGACACCTCGAAGGGCATTATCCCGCTTATACCGTGGTCACTTGCCAAAGAAAAGAAATCAAGATCATTAATTTATATTTTCATGCGTTTTACAATCAAAATATAAAGTTTTTCACAACCATAATTTAGCTTCCCTGGTAACGCCTGAGGCTTTGAGTAATACCTGGAACAATCATTACTCTCCCGTAAGGTTCTTATGCAACGGAAACGTTGTTCACTCCTCCAGTAAATAGGACGGACCTTAGATACGACTTGGCAACGGGAGATATTGTAGTCCGCTCAGCTATGAGCCAGAGAACTAACGTTATGCTAGCAAGATTCAAAGTCAATAACACTGCGTTCGGTTGACAAACAGTAAATATAATCTGACAGTATGTTTAACAACAAGACTAGCTCGCTAACCAGCCATGTCATTGTCCGTGTGTAACGTTACTGTGGTCGCAGCCTGAAGCCGCGAGCTGAACAGCGAACGGGTTGTGATACAAAGGATCAGTTCAGAGGGGAAGTGTTCTTGTTGCAGCGTCAGTGTTACAGTTCAAAGAAATGTTGAAGTCACTCGTTGTTGTTAGTTTGTTGTGGTGTTGCAATAAATTGTAAACGGAGGCTTTGACTGCGTTCCCGTTGCTATGGTTACTCATTTTAGAGACAGGCCGATACGCCAGCTAGCACTTTCATTTAGAACGGTGAACACACAATTAGACTGGAACTACTTAGTAAGTGTCCATATATCAGAGATTAATGGACACCCTGCAGCCAATCAGAGGATTCCCCCAGACCATGGTATAATATTAGACATTATTAGTTATATATCATTAGATATTATTATCTTCTTCTTGTTGTTGTTGTTGTTGTTGTTGTTGTTAGGGAGGTATGGTAGTATGATAGATCATGGAATTACATCAGCTCATAATGATAATAATGATCATTTATAATAATATATTAATATAATAATAATTTATGTTCAGTGACAGGAAGTAGAAGGAGCAGGTAGGAAGTAGAGCAGGAAGTAGAAGGAGCAGGTAGGAAGTAGAGCAGGAAGTAGAAGGAGCAGGTAGGAAGTAGAGCAGGAAGTAGAAGGAGCAGGTAGGAAGTAGAAGGAGCAGGTAGGAAGTAGAACAGGAAGTAGAAGGAGCAGGTAGGAAGTAGAAGGAGCAGGTAGGAAGTAGAACAGGAAGTAGAAGGAGCAGGTAGGAAGTAGAGCAGGAAGTAGAAGGAGCAGGTAGTCTGTGCTGATGGGACCCTATTACAGGTTTTTATTAGTGCTGCATAATTCATCTTATCTATTCATTAATCAATCAATCAATTAATATATGGATGAAATATATAGTGTGACATGAAATGAAGAATATCCCAGCAGTATTTAATAATGCTGACTCATACAATGTCACTGATATAAAACTAATCATTAACATTGATCCTGAATCATATCTCTCAAAACAATCTCAATATGACGTTTTAATCAATCAAATAAAATCAATCGACTCAACATCTGATCAATAACATTTAAACATAAAAAGACTCTGAAAATGTTTCTATCAGTTTACTGAATTTATAGTCTCACTCCAATATTGATCCTGTTGATCAGAATACACTGTATCTTTATGGATGATATTGATCAGAATACACTGTATCTTTATGGATGATATTGATCAGTATACACTGTATCTTTATGGATGATATTGATCAGAATACACTGTATCTTTATGGATGATATTGATCAAAAAAACTGTATCTTTATGGATATATTGATCAGTATACACTGCATCTTTATTGATTATTGATCAGTATACACTGTATTTTTTTTTACTTTATGGATGATATTGATCAGTATACACTGCATCTTTATTGATTATTGATCAGTATACACTTATGTATCTTTATGGATGATATTGATCAGAATACACTGTATCTTTATTGATGATATTGATCAGTATACACTGTATCTTTATTGATCATATTGATCAGTATACACTGCATCTTTATTGATTATTGATCAGTATACACTGTATCTTTATGGATGATATTGATCAGTATACACTGCATCTTTATTGATTATTGATCAGTATACACTGTATCGTTATGGATGATATTGATCAGTATACACTGTCTTTATGGATGATATTGATCAGTATACACTGTATCTTTATGGATGATATTGATCAGAATACACTGTATCTTTATGGATGATATTGATCAGAATACACTGTATCTTTATGGATCATATTGATCAGTATACACTGCATCTTTATTGATTATTGATCAGTATACACTGTATCTTTATGGATGATATTGATCAGTATACACTGTATCTTTATGGATTATTGATCAGTATACACTGTATCTTTATGGATGACATTGATCAGTATACACTGCATCTTTATTGCTTATTGATCAGTATACACTGTATCTTTATGGATGATATTGATCAGTATACACTGTCTTTATGGATGATATTGATCAGTATACACTGCATCTTTATTGATTATTGATCAGTATACACTGTATCTTTATGGATGATATTGATCAGTATACACTGTATCTTTATGGATGATATTGATCAGTATACACTGTATCTGTATGGATGATATTGATCAGTATACACTGTATCTTTATGGATGATATTGATCAGTATACACTGTATCTTTATAGATGATATTGATCCTGTATTGACAGTCAGACTGTGGACATATGACGGCCTTTAGCTCGTGTTTCTAGAGTTACGTGTTGTTACGAACACGTTAGGAATTGTTAAAATGTGATATTTCTTAAAGGGAGTTTGGTGCAGGGAGCTTTTAGTTGGATTCAAACTGCTGATATGGATCATTGTTAACGTTTAGTCTCCACTACAGAAACACTAGCTAACTGCTGAAGGCTGATCAGGTTGATTGATGCTTTAATAATGGGAGTATTGATTACTGATCAGGCTTCAGGTCTTTGAATGTGTGCTGCAGTGTGATTGATGATTCCAATAATATTGATTATTAAGAATAATGAAAACGTCAGCTAGCGAGACACCAACATTGATTATTAGAACCAATCAGAAACCTATAGCTCAAACAATCAATCAACAGAAAGTGATCAGCAGCTATTCCGATCAATGATTTAACATTTACTGTCTGCAGATTGTGTGACGTTTTATTGTGAAAGGACTTCCTATTTATGTGTTATCAGAAGTTATCAAACTGATTGATCAAGAAAATGATCCACTGATCAGATTATTGATATTTTTATTGATATTATTATTGACATGTACAGCTCCTACTGTGTTTATTGCTTCATACTTATAATAGAAACATATAGAAATACGATCAATATAAAGAGACATTAAATCAGTAATCAATCATTTCAATAATCAATCCATCATTTCAGAAAAGAAAGGGTAAATCTGTGCGAGGATCAATATTTGTGTATTTTATATCACAGTGGACGGCACTCGACATTTCTCTCCATAAAGATCAATAAATCAATATAAATCACCAATAAATACATAATCAATTCATCTGTTTATGTTCACAACGAGAAAAACAATATGATCGATTGTTGTTTCTCTTTGATTTATTGATTCTGATCGATCAGGTTTCATCTATCGCTTAATCACTGGTTCTATGAAACAGAAGAACTGATCTGGAAGCAATCGATGACTTATTGATTAATACTGATATATTGATAGTGTCAACATCTGTTTACATCTTATTCAGAAATAATAATACTAATAATAATATTTGTGTAGTTTTACTTACTGTTTAAGTATTTGTACACAGATGATTAGACCGTTATAGATATTATTGATTAGTTATCAATAATTTAAGGAGTCTGTCACTCTGAGTTTGATTATTCGGGTCTGTTTCTGGGAGCTTTCACATTTCCCGGATTCATTGTTCAATTATCGATTATTTTCTGATCACTTACTGATGATCGATCCTGTATTGATTATGCTCTCTGTCGGTTTGAATCACTGAACTCAGCTTGGATGTAAACACACTGATGCTAACAGGCGGTTAGCATCTTTAGCTTCTTGTTTCTCGGCTGTTTGTTCAATAAAGATTATTTTAATTTAAACACACACACACACACACACACACACACACACACACACAGCTAGCTGTAGCATCAGGGAGCTAACACACACACACACACACACACACAGACACAGATAACATGTTCTCCAGCTGCTGTCAGTAGAACCTCCTCTGGTTCCACTGAGGTTCTACTGGTTCTGCTGGTTCTACTGACTCACATGAATCTCCTCCGCAGGCCACAGCGCAGCTCGGCTCAGCAGCTCTTCGGTTTCGGCGCTCTCTCTCCGGGATTCAAACCGTCAACCTGCCGCTGCCTCGGAACCTCCGGGCCTCAGGCGGACTCCTCATGGTCCGGGTACGGGTTCGGGGTTCTGCGGGCAGTCCAGGTTCTGTCGGTGCTGAGAGGGAGACAGAGAGTCACTGGGATCCAGTTCAGAGATCCAGCGGGGAGGACTGGGCTGATCACACTGGAAACCCCCTCCGCTGCTTCCGCCCAGGAAATCCCCCAGCTGCCCGGAGACAGAGCGCCACAGCCGGCCACTGGGGGCGCTGTTCACCGGAGACACAGAGCGCCACAGCCGGCCACTGGGGGCGCTGTTCACCGGAGAGATAGAGCGCCACAGCCGGCCACTGGGGGCGCTGTTCACCGGAGACACAGAGCGCCACAGCCGGCCACTGGGGGCGCTGTTCACCGGAGAGACAGAGAGCCACAGCCGGCCACTGGGGGCGCTGTTCACCGGAGAGACAGAGAGCCACAGCCGGCCACTGGGGGCGCTGTTCACCGGAGACACGAGCCCACAGCCGGCCACTGGGGGCGCTGTTCACCGGAGAGATAGAGAGCCACAGCCGGCCACTGGGGGCGCTGTTCACCGGAGAGACTACCACTCTCATAGAGTTCTATTCAGAGACTAATGTAATACAAACAATATGTATCATATTTTATTATAATACAAACATAATATACTGGAATATAAAATAATAAAATATTATATATTATGTGATATATTGGAATATAAAATAATAAAATATTATATATTATGTGATATATTGGAATATAAAATAATAAAATATTATATATTATGTGATATATTGGAATATAAAATAATAAAAAATTATATATTATGTAATATATTGGAATATAAAATAATAAAATATTATATATTATGTGATATATTGGAATATAAAATAATAAAATATTATATATTATGTAATATATTGGAATATAAAATAATAAAAAATGATATATAATGTTATGTAATGTAATATAATAATAAGGGAGGGGTGTGATGGGGGGGTTGTTCTGCTTTGTTGGCTGCCTCAATGTTCTTGCTCTATTTCTGGAAAAGTGATAAAAACTTTTTTTTCTTTTTAATTTCAATTTTCCTGATTAAAGTTACTTAGGTTTTTTTTTTTTATAAAATCTGTAAAACTTCAAACAATCAGATCATTCACTGATGAGATGAAAAATTCAATGAACTGTTGGTTTGGTTCAGCCCTCATACAGCTGTCAATTCAAGTCCACTACAGTCCAGTACAGTCCAGAGCAGTACAGATTGTGGACTCCTGAGCCCGGCACCAGACCTCCCTCTGACATCCTTTGTAAGAACGCAGGTCCTGTTTCCTGTTTGTGTAAAATGACCTCAGAATAAGTCCGCCTTCTGCTACCTGCTAAACATTAGCATGTTAGCATGTTGATGTTAGCATAACGACTCAGATATCGAAGGAAACTTTAATTAACAGTCAAATATAAAAGATAAAGAGTTGAGTTTTTAGATTAATTTGACATCAAATATAACAAACAATATTTAACCGGCAGCTAAGTGAATTCTGTTAAAATGGAAACAAGCTTCAAACATTCAATAACGCTTTAAACTCTGTGGTCGTCTTTATATTGATTATAGATTTCACTGGATGTGTGTAAGCTCAAAAACCAACAAACTGACGTCTCAAAAGAGAAGAAATTCATTTATTGATGAACTTTGGTTTTATTGACACTCCCCTAAAAGATCCTAAAATCCCAAAACAGGATGACATCATCAGGACATGCCTCCAACCTGAGTGACATCATCCAACATGGCTGCTTCAGTAACCCCCCCCCCCAACCACCTCCACCCACACACACACACAGGAAGAAAGAAGGAGAAATAATAAACAGATTAAAAACATTATTCAAAAAAGAGGTCCCATACACTTTGACAGGTCAGGTCTGACTTGTGATTGGTCCAGAGGGAGCGGTGACGAGACACAAACCTCACACCTGATCAATAAAAAGTCCAACATATTGACTAACTGATAAACTGAGAAATAAAATAACATAAAACACACGATGACGTCATAAAACCAGAGGGGCGGGGTCAGAGGTCAGAGGGTCTCAGGAGGCCTGAGGCTTCTGGGAGTCTGCCGGAGAGGATGAGTCCTGCAGCAGAGAGCAGAGTCACAGTAGAGTCACAGTAACAGTTAAGTCACAGGAACAGTAGAGTCACAATAACTGTAGAGTCACAGCAACAGCAGAGTCACAGTCACAGTAACAGTAGAGTCACAGTAACAGTAGAGTCACAGTAACAGTAGAGTCACAGTAACAGCAGAGTCACAGTAACAGTAGAGTCACAGTCACAGTAGAGTCACAGTCACAGTAGAGTCACAGTAACAGCAGAGTCACAGTAACAGCAGAGTCACAGTCACAGTAACAGTAGAGTCACAGTCACAGTAACAGTAGAGTCACAGTAACAGTAGAGTCACAGTCACAGTAGAGTCACAGTAACAGCAGAGTCACAGTAACAGCAGAGTCACAGTCACAGTAACAGTAGAGTCACAGTCACAGTAACAGCAGAGTCACAGTCACAGTAACAGTAGAGTCACAGTCACAGTAACAGCAGAGTCACAGTAACAGCAGAGTCACAGTCACAGTAACAGTAGAGTCACAGTCACAGTAACAGCAGAGTCACAGTCACAGTAACAGTAGAGTCACAGTCACAGTAACAGCAGAGTCACAGTAACAGCAGAGTCACAGTAACAGCAGAGTCACAGTCACAGTAACAGTAGAGTCACAGTCACAGTAACAGTAGAGTCACAGTAACAGTAGAGTCACAGTAACAGCAGAGTCACAGTAACAGCAGAGTCACAGTCACAGTAACAGTAGAGTCACAGTCACAGTAACAGTAGACTCACAGTCACAGTAACAGCAGAGTCACAGTAACAGCAGAGTCACAGTAACAGTAGAGTCACAGTCACAGTAACAGCAGAGTCACAGTTACAGTCACAGTAGAGTCACAGTAACAGTAGAGTCACAGTAGAGTCACAGTCACAGTAACAGTAGAGTCACAGTCACAGTAGAGTCACAGTCACAGTCGAGTCAGTCACAGTAACAGTAGAGTCACAGTAACAGTAGAGTCACAATAACTATAGAGTCACAGTAACAGTAGAGTCACAGTAACAGCAGAGTCACAGTAACAGTAGAGTCACAGTAACAGCAGAGTCACAGTAACAGTAGAGTCACAGTCACAGTCGAGTCAGTCACAGTAACAGTAGAGTCACAATAACTGTAGAGTCACAGTAACAGTAGAGTCACAGTAACAGCAGAGTCACAGTAACAGCAGAGTCACAGTAACAGCAGAGTCACAGTCACAGTAACAGTAGAGTCACAGTAACAGTAGAGTCACAGTAACAGTAGAGTCACAGTAACAGTAGAGTCACAGTCACAGTAGAGTCACAGTCACAGTAACAGTAGAGTCACAGTAACAGCAGAGTCACAGCAACAGCAGAGTCACAGTCACAGTAGAGTCACAGTCGAGTCACAGTAACAGCAGAGTCACAGTCACAGCAGGGTCACAGTCACAGTCGAGTCACAGTAGAGTCACAGTAACAGTAGAGTCACAGTAACAGCAGAGTCACAGTCACAGTAACAGCAGAGTCACAGTCACAGTAACAGTCGAGTCACAGTAACAGCAGAGTCACAGTCACAGTAACAGCAGAGTCACAGTAACAGTAGAGTCACAGTAACAGTAGAGTCACAGTAACAGTAGAGTCACAGTAACAGCAGAGTCACAGTCACAGTAACAGCAGAGTCACAGTCACAGTAACAGCAGAGTCACAGTAACAGTAGAGTCACAGTAACAGTAGAGTCACAGTAACAGCAGAGTCACAGTAACAGCAGAGTCACAGTCACAGTAACAGTCGAGTCACAGTAACAGCAGAGTCACAGTAAAACAGCAGAGTCACAGTAACAGCAGAGTCACAGTCACAGTAACAGCAGAGTCACAGTAACAGTAGAGTCACAGTAACAGTAGTAAGTGTAGTGAAGTGATCAACAGAGGATTCTGGGATTTGTAGTAAACATGAAAAGTTCTTACCTCCTTTGTCTCCTTAGCAGTGGCCTCCTCCTCCTCAGCAGGACACACCTCCATCTTGTCCTCCATCTTGTCCTCCATCTTGTCGTCCATCTTGTCCTCCTCTCCTCCACCCCTGTCTCCCCCCTCCATCCCGTGCTCAGCCTCCCACTCTTGAAGAACTTCGTCCAGGTTAAACCTCCGTCTGTAGTTCACCAGGAAGTTCTTCACCTGAACCACCGACTTGTTACCAATCACATCTGAGATTGCCTGGAAGTCCCGCCCATACTTCCTGATGGCTGTGTGTCATTGGACAAGAGGGAGAGTCACCGACTGAGAAGTTTGATTTAAGCATTTAAGGTTGAATTATTCCAGGTGTTTGTCAGTTCACCTGGTTACAGGTAGTTCAGGTTAGAGGTAGTTACCTTGTACAGCGAGCAGCTGCTCCTCTGTGGTCCAACGAGTGTTAAACTTCTGATTCACCTGAAAAACAGCAACATAAAAACAAAAAGATCAGCAACTACAGCAACTCCATGTTGCTATATGTTGCTATGTATATATATCTACATTATATGTTGCTATATATTGCTATATATTAGTATATGTTGCAATATGGACTATATATTAGTATATGTTGCAATATGGACTATATATTAGTATATGTTGCAATATGGACTATATATTAGTATATGTTGCTATATATTGCTATATATTAGTATATGTTGCAATATGGACTATATATTAGTATATGTTGCTATATATTGCTATATATTAGTATATGTTGCAATATGGACTATATATTAGTATATGTTGCAATATGGACTATATATTAGTATATGTTGCTATATATTGCTATATATTAGTATATGTTGCAATATGGACTATATATTAGTATATGTTGCAATATGGACTATATATTAGTATATGTTGCTATATATTGCGGTACGTTGTTATATATTAGTATATGTTGCAATATGGACTATATATTAGTATATGTTGCTATATATTGCTATGTATATATATCTACATTATATGTTGCTATATATTGCTATATATTAGTATATGTTGCTATATATTGCTATATATTAGTATATGTTGCTATATATTGCTATATATTAGTATATGTTGCTATATATTGCTATATGTGGCTATATATTGCTGTGTTGCCGTGGTTACCTCGGGTTGTCTGAACTCCTCGACCCCTGTACTGATTTTCTCCTTCAGGCAGCTGTTTGACTGTTTGATGGTCTGAATCTGAAACACAGAGGGAGATACAGGTGAGGAGAGAGAGAAGGACAGGTGAACAGACAGACAGGCGATCAGACAGACAGACCTGTCTCTTGATGGACACCAGCTGACAGTCCAGCTGTCTGATGAATCCCTGAGGAGACGAAGACGAGAGCGAGACGACGTCCTCCTGATTCAGAAACATTCCTCTGGGAGGACGCTTCTTCAGCCGCTGGGACGCCTTACTGCCTGTCTGTGGCACAGAGAGACAGACAGGTCCATAGAGAGACAGGTACAGAGAGAGAGAGACACACACACACACACAGGTAAGTAAATTACAATGTTATCTGACCCTAAAAAGAGAATTCAAACTGGCAAATTACCTGATCACAATAAAATGTCCTGAACTAAGAACAATGTTGACAATGTTCAGACTGAGTGAACACAGCCTGGCCATAGAAACGGGTCGCCACAGACAGAACTGGCTACCAGAAGAGGAGAGACTCTGCTCCCAGTGTGACAGAGGACAGGTAGAGACAGAGCTGCACTTTCTAACCTCATGCCCTAAATTCAAAACTTTAAGAGAAAAACTATTCGCAAACATTTCCCAAATATTCCCCAAATTCAAATTATTATCAGACACACACAAACTCCCCTATTTACTGGGAGAAATGCCCAAAAGTCAAATTATTGCAGCAAAATATGTCTCCTCATGCCACGAACTGAGGACGACCAGTGGAAACTCAGATAAATGTATAAAATAATTGATTGTTTTAGTTGTTGTTGTTTTTACACACACACACACGTTTACAGTTTTGTCTATCTATTTAATTTGAATATATTTTAATATTATATATATTATATTTAATAATTTGTTATTACTGTTATATTGACAACAGATTACTTGTTTTAACTGTAGTTACTTTACTTCTGTTTTAATGACATTTATAGTTGACACAAACTGATTGATTGATTGATTGTGACTGTGATTGAGTCAATCATAGTTACAGTATTACGAACAGTAGAGATTATAATTAATTTATTGTTAATATTGTTTTCCTTTATTGTTATTATTATTATTTTTAATTCCAAACGCTTGCTTTGGCAATATGTACAGTGTTACGTTATGTCAATAAAGCCATTTGAATTGAATTGAATTGAGAGAGAGAGAGAGAGACACAGGTACACAGAGAGAGAGACAGGTACAGAGACAGACAGGTACAGAGAGAGAGAGACAGATCAGGTGTTCTTACCTTCAGTCCCGCAGCTGGTTTGACCTCTGACCTCTCTGATCCAGAACTCACCTGAAACCAGTCAGTCAGTCAGTAAACAGTCAGTAAAGAGTAAACAACCAGTAAACAATCAGTAAATAGTAAACAGTCGGTAAACGATCAGTAAACAGTCAGTAAACAATTAGTAAACAGTCAGTAAACAATCAGTAAATAGTAAACAGTCAGTAAACAATCAGTAAATAGTCAGTAAACCATCAGTAAATAGTCAGTAAACCATCAGTAAATAGTCAGTAAACAATCAGTAAATAGTCAGTAAACAATCAGTAAATAGTAAACAGTAGATAAACAATCAGTAAATAGTCAGTAAACAGTCAGAAAACAGTATTTTACCTCCTTCTTGTCGTCTTTATTTGGCTCAAACTCTGAGTCACTGGGAGGATTCACGTTTCCCTCTTCAACTTCATCGTCACTGAAACACAGAGTTCACTTGTAGTGTTACCTGTAGTGTTACCTGTAGTGTTACCTGTAGTGTTACCTGCAGTGTTACCTGGTGTTACCTGTAGTGTTACCTGCAGTGTTACCTGCAGTGTTACCTGTAGTGTTACCTGTAGTGTTACCTGCAGTGTTACCTGCAGTGTAGTGTTACCTGCAGTGTTACCTGCAGTGTAGTGTTACCTGTAGTGTTACCTGTAGTGTAGTGTTACCTGTAGTGTTACCTGTAGTGTAGTGTTACCTGCAGTAGTGTTACCTGTAGTGTTACCTGCAGTGTAGTGTTACCTGTAGTGTTACCTGTAGTGTAGTGTTACCTGCAGTGTTACCTGTAGTGTTACCTGCAGTGTTACCTGTAGTGTTACCTGTAGTGTTACCTGTAGTGTTACCTGTAGTGTTACCTGCAGTGTTACCTGCAGTGTTACCTGCAGTGTTACCTGTAGTGTTACCTGTAGTGTTACCTGCAGTGTTACCTGTAGTGTTACCGTGTTACCTGCAGTGTTACCTGTAGTGTTACCTGCAGTGTAGTACCTGTAGTGTTACCTGTAGTGTTACCTGCAGTGTTACCTGTAGTGTTACCTGTAGTGTTACCTGTAGTGTTACCTGTAGTGTTACCTGTAGTGTTACCTGTAGTGTTACCTGCAGTGTAGTGTTACCTGTAGTGTTACCTGCAGTGTAGTGTTACCTGTAGTGTTACCTGTAGTATTACCTGTAGTATTACCTGTAGTGTTACCTGTAGTATTACCTGTAGTATTACCTGTAGTGTTACCTGCAGTGTTACCTGTAGTGTTACCTGTAGTGTTACCTGTAGTGTTACCTGCAGTGTTACCTGTAGTGTAGTATTACCTGTAGTGTAGTGCTACCTGTGCAGCTCACCTGTCTCTCTCTCTCTTGTGTTTTCGTGTCTGTCTGTCCATCAGACTTGTTTTACTGCGACTTTTCTTCCAGGAGTAATAAAACCGAACCAGACTGGCCATCGACTTATCAGGTAACTGCAGGGAGAGACAGTGTTATACAGCAGTGTGTACTGGTACTGGTACTGGTACTGCTCAGAGCCTCTGTACTGGTTCTGGTACTGGTACTGTTCAGAGCCACTGTACTGGTACTGCTACAGGTACTGCACAGAGCCTATGTACTGGTACTGGTACTGTTCAGAGCTACTGTACTGGTACTGGTACTGCTCAGAAGCTCTGTACTGGTACAGGTACTGCACAGAGCCTCTGTACTGGTAATGGTACTGTTCAGAACCTATGTACCGGTACCGGTACTGGTACTGCACAGAGCCTATGTACTGGTACCGGTACAGCATAGAACCTCTGTACTGGTACTGCGTGGTAATGTACCATCTGCTGGATGCGGTGGAAGCTCTTCCCGTGGAAACTGAAGGCCTGTTCGAACAGAACTCGGTCCTCCACCGTCCACTCGTCAGGAAACGGAGTGAAGTTCGGAAGGTCGGCCAGAGATTTCTCAACGTTGTGTTTGTGCCAGAAGAGCATCCCCAGAGCCTGGAGACAGACGGGTACATGCAGACAGACGAGTATAGTGAGACGTACGGGTACAGGCAGACAGACAGGTACAATAAAACAGACGAGTACAGGCAGACAGATGGGTATAGTGAGACATACGGGTACAGGCAGACAGACAGGTACAGACAGACAGAAGGGTACAGCCAGACAGACGAGTATAGTGAGACATACGGGTTCAGGCAGACAGACAGGTACAATAAAACAGACGAGTACAGGCAGACAGATGGGTATAGTGAGACATACGGGTACAGGCAGACAGACAGGTACAGACAGACAGAAGGGTACAGCCAGACAGACGGGTATAGTAAGACATATGGGTACAGGCAGACAGACGGGTATAGTAAGACATACGGGTACAGGCAGACAGACAGGTATAGTAAGACATACGGGTAGAGGCAGACAGAAGGGTATAGTAAGACATACGGGTACAGGCAGACAGACAGGTATAGTAAGACACACGGGTATAGGCAAACAGACGGGTATAGGCAAACAGACGGGTATAGTAAGACATACGGGTATAGTAAGACATACGGGTACAGGCAGACAGACAGGTACAGGCAGACAGACGGGTACAGGCAGACAGAAGGGTACAGGCAGACAGACGGGTACAGGCAGACAGAAGGGTACAGGCAGACAGACGGGTACAGGCAGACAGACAGGTATAGGCAGACAGACGGGTACAGGCAGACAGAAGGGTACAGCCAGACACACGGGTATAGGCAGACAGACGGGTATAGGCAGGCAGACAGACAGTAAAGGTTTACCTGCTCCATGTTGTAGCCGTGTTTCTCTTTGGCGATAGCGATGTACTCGTCCACTGGAACAGACAATAAACATCAGCTTCAGATCACAGACAGATCACAGACTGGATCACAGACAGATCACAGACAGATCACAGACAGATCACAGACTGGATCACAGACAGATCACAGACAGATCACAGACTGGATCACAGACAGATCACAGACTGGATCACAGACAGATCACAGACAGATCACAGACTGGATCACAGACAGATTACAGACAGATCACAGACAGATCACAGACAGATCACAGACAGATCACAGACTGGATCACAGACAGATTACAGACAGATCACAGACAGATCACAGACTGGATCACAAACAGATCACAGACTGGATCACAGACAGATTACAGACAGATCACAGACTGGATCACAGACAGATCACAGACTGGATCACAGACTGGATCACAGACAGATCACAGACAGATCACAGACTGGATCACAGACAGATCACAGACTGGATCACAGACAGATCACAGACAGATCACAGACTGGATCACAGACAGATCACAGACTGGATCACAGACAGATCACAGACAGATCAGGTCTGTACTGTAGAGAGTAATCAGAGCTGGTTCTTACACTGAGTCTGGTTCAGACAGCTGCTGGGGATCCAAACCAACATCCCGAGGTTTTCTCTGAGCTGAGCAGCTTTGGCGACTTCTGATAACACAAACCAGTTATTATACATATATACATCTTTATTGATTATTGATCAGAATACACTGTATCTGTATGGACGATATTGATCAGAATACACTGTATCTTTATGGATTATTGATCAGAATACACTGTATCTGTATGGATTATTGATCAGAATACACTGTATCTGTATGGATTATTGATCAGAATCATTATCAGCTGATTGTCTCTAACAGCAGTGTGCTGTAAATGTCTGTGTGCCTGTTTTTAAACTACTTTCCTAATGAAACCTAGAATGAACCTGATGTTATTAATGAGTCTGGAGAGCAGACAGACAGGTAACTTAATAAAGAGTACAGAGTACAGATTACAGATTACAGAGTACAGATTACAGAGTACAGAGTACAGATTACAGAGTACAGAGTACAGAGTACTGTGTGATACATTCAGACTCTCAGCCAGCTCATCATACATGTTGTTTGTCCTCCAGCAGGTTCACAATGAGACATTGTTCATTTAAATACAAACTGTTTCTAAAGCTCCAGTACAGAGCTGGAACCAGTGGGTCCAGTACAGAGCTGGAACCAGTGGGTCCAGTACAGAGCTGGAACCAGTGGGTCCAATACAGAGCTGGAACCAGTGGGTCCAGTACAGAGCTGGAACCAGTGGGTCAGAACCAGTTAGGCAGCTGTATGATGGAGCTGGAACCGGTTTAAGGGGACAGGAACCAGTTTATCATGTATGTTAGTTAACTAGTGCTGCTGTTGTTCGAGGCTACCACCGCCTCCAGGCTACCGAACGGGCTCAGAGTCTTACCCGGGTCAAAGTCCGGAACCACGGCCTGGTACTGCGGTCCGACCCGCATCCCTCCTCCACCTGCACGCATACACACGCGCACACACACACACGCGCGCGCACAGTGCTCAGTAACAGAACTCAGAAGTAGTCAGTAGTACTACAGTGATCGAGGCTACCCACCATGCTCCTCGTCGCTGCTGGAGCCTGAACTTCCTTCTTCCCAGCAGCTGGTTCCATTACCGGACAGACTCTTCCCGCCGGGGTTCGCCGCCGCCCCGGGCCCGCTGCCCGCCGGGGCTCGGCCCCTCCGCTTCCCCGGAGCCTCCGGGTTCCTCTCCAGCATCGCCGGCATGACGAGGACGGAGCAGCTCGGGCTAACCGCTAGCTGCTAACTCAGGCTAACAGTTAGCACGTCAGTTAGCCTAGCTACAGTGCTAACAGAACCGAGCCGGCTAACGAGCCTCGGAGCTAAAGCTAATGTCCGGTCCGGAGAGCAGCGGCCGGGTCCGTCTCCGAGCGGGAACTGATCGATAATCGACCAGAAACTGGGTCAGGAGATCAATGAGCTCCAGCAGAGAGATGCTAACAGCTCCAGAGAGACCGAGGCTCCAAACCGAGTCCCAAAAGTTAGTCCGGATCCAGAACAAACCAGATCCAACCAGACCGGCACCGACAGACGGACCACAGACACCAATACAGCCGGAAGTATCGATTACAGATCGATAGAGACTGAAGGACAGCTGATCAGAGAGCAGACCCACTGAGGCTGATCGATCACAGAGGAAGTGTGTGTGTGTGTGTGTGTGTGTGTGTGTGTGTGTGTGTGTGTTTCTCTGCTGCCATCACAGGTCACACACTAAAACATCACAACTACTATTCCCACTTATTAATTATTATTGATTATTATTGATTATTATTGATTATTATGAATTATTATTGATTATTATTGATTATTATTAATTATTATTGATTATTATGAATTATTATTGATTATTATTGATTATTATTAATTATTATTGATTAGCTCAGTCGGTCTGCACACAGATATTAATAATGGATTGTTTTATTGATCCCAGACTCAGCTAATATAATCAATAATAACAACATACAGCTGTTATACAGATGTGACTGGAATATATAGATTGTTGTGAATATACACAGGTCTGATATTAATATTGATTTCTATGGGAAACTGAACAGTAACAGAAAATGACAACAACAACAACAACAACAACAACAACAACAATGGGAGCAGCAGTCTGTTGAATAATAAACAAGACTGAGGTTATTATTCTAATAGTGCTCCCAGTGCTCCCAGTGCTCCCAGACAGGAACTATATAAGGGGCCGTTAGCTGTAATGTTGCTGCTGGTTGGCGCAGTGATATGATGTAAGGTGGTGTTGAAGTTGTCCCCGTGCTCTCACTGTACCCACGAGCCAAAGTGACTTAAATAAACCTTTATTACATGTTTATAGGCTGATTACATCCATCAGTATCTCTAATAATGGACTGATGCTGTTTCCTGTGTGTCTGTTGGATGAGGGTCGGTGTGACCTTTATGTCCTCCGGCTCTGGTCCTCCCTGTGACTGTGGTCTCTATAAAAAAACAACTATTATTGACTCACTGATGGTAAAAGAAGGTGTAATTGTTCCAATAACATTTTATTTTCCACAGTGATATTTGTGTAAAGGTCCGGGACAGAAAATGGTATTTTATTGTGAAAGGTCAGTTTTTCTGTATTGATGTTGTGTGAGTCTGATCCAGGTTCAGTTGCTGCTCACTGAGACCTGATTGGTCAGAATGAGTTACAGCCAGCAGACAGCAGGGGGAGCTCCTCATCATGCTTTTATTCTGACAGCTCATCAGCTCCTTTCACCTTCCTGAGGATGAGGATGATTCAATTCTATTTGTATAGCACCAATTCATAACAGAAGTTATCTCAGGACACTTTTCAAATAGAGCAGGTCTAGACCGAACTCTTTAACATTAATTACAGAGACCCAACAGTACCACCATGAGCAAGCACTTGGAGACAAGGGCAAGGAAAAACTGCCTGTTAAAAGGCAGAAACCTAGGACAGATCCTCCGGCTCTAGGTGGGTTGGGGAGAGAGAGAGAGAGAGACAGAGAGAGAGAGACAGGATGATGAAAACTGAACATTTGTATGAAGACGATGCAGTTCAGTTTTTCTTACTTTATTAGATTCATTCTAATTTTAGTTTAAATATGAGTTTGGAGAAATGCTGCATATAATAATATAATATATATTAATAATGTGCTGTTCCACAGTCTGGGGGCAGCAACAGTCACCGGGGGGGAGGATATAAAGGGGGTTTCATTTTGGTGTCAAGGTGGATAAAACAAACTTTACAGCACGGACTCATCTTAAAGGCGGAACCAAATATCACAGCAAGGTATATGACGGGACGTTTAACGAGGGCGGACCGGTTGCCCAGACTGTTGGTAATCACCTTGATGGATTCAGGGGACCACATAGAACGTTTGGAGCCATCCAACACTTTATGTCATCGAGACCATTCGTGAGACTGAATAAAGTGGACCGGGGAAGATACAGTTGTGTGTCGTCAGCATATCAGTGGAAAGAAACCTTGTTGGACCCCCGCAGGAGAGACCGGAGGCTGGTGGAGAGGACAGACCGCCTACGTTGATGGAGAAGCTTCTGTCTTTGAGGTAGAATGTGAACCAGTTCAACCCTGTACCGGAGGTCTGGTAAAGTCTAATAGAAGACCATGAGCCACTGTATCAGAGGCCGCACTGAGGTCAGAATCAGGATGCCACAGTCCCGAGAGTCGACCGAGAGGAGCAGCTCGTCCACCGCGTCCAGGAGGATCTAAGTGAGCTAAAAAGGTTTCTGTCACCAGTAAGAAGTCCAACCTACGGGCGGTGAAGAAGTCGTTGAGGATGAAGGTCTTATTGGATAATGACCTCATGCTGATCGGTAGTGGGCTCCCACGCCAGAGGGCAGAGGTTCTGGAGGACTTCACCGCTGCGCCTTACAGATGGCCCGGAGGGGGGGGTGCAGAAAAGCGGGTCCAGGACGAAGGGTAGCTCACCTGGTGGGCCTTATGGCAGCGTCTCGGGTTCGAATCCAACCGGTGGCTGCATGGTGTCCCCCCTTTCCTGTCCATCTTCACCTGTCCAATCAAATAAAAGCATAAGAGAAAGGTCGACCAGGTCCCACGTCACGAGCTGAAGAAGGTAGGCCGGTGCCGAGTGTTCACACCGAGGTTTACGCCTCCTGGCTCCCTCCGGTGGTAGCCGGTGGAGACACAGTGTCAGATCGAGAGCGGGAACAGATTCACACAAAGCGGCCATCTTATTGTTATTGTTATAATTATTCTTATGATCTTATTATTATTGTTATTATTGTTATAATCTTATTATTGTTATTGTTGTTATTATTATCTTATTGTTGTTGTTGTAATAATTAATAATCAGTCATCAATACAGATGAACTAACCCAGGCTGAACTCTGCTGTTGTTGACTGTCCTCATTATATAATCTGCAGCACTTTAAAGACCGCTATGTTCGCTATGTGAGACATCCGATCCGCCCCGCCCCCCCGGCTCCTCCCAGCCCCGGCCCCCAAAACAAACATCCACACATGGAGCTGAACCGGTCCGACGGGGCGGGAGGAGAGCGGCGGGAGAGCGGCGGGAGAGCGGCGGAGGAGCGGGACAGCGCGGCAAGAGCAGCTGCAGAGCGGCAGAGCGGTGGGGGGGCGGCAGAGCGGTCCGAGGGCGGCAGAGCGGTGGGGGGGCGGCAGAGCGGTCCGAATGCGGCAGAGCGATGGGGGGGCGGCAGGGCGGTCCGAATGCGGCAGAGCGATGGGGGGGCGGCAGGGCGGTAGGGGGGCGGCAGAGCGGTCGGAGGGCGGCAGAGCGATGGGGGGCGGCAGAGCGGTGGGGGGGCGGAGAAGCTATAAAAGTGAGAAGCAGTTGAGGATTGAGGCTCGACTGAGGGACAGACTGGAACCAGGATCAGACAGTTTAAAGGGTTTCAAGGGGATTTTAGACACTTTGCTTCAGACCCGGTCTTGGTCTCTGTTGGACAAAGACAAGGTCTCTGTTGGACCCGGTTTTTGGGTGTCGTCATGCCGTGGCTGCTGTCCTCTCAGTTGGAATGTCTGTCTTCGTCTCCGTCGCAGCGTCAGTGCGAGCGGACGGCGTTCTCGTTCTACTGCGCTGTGCGTGAGCAGCTGCCGGTCTGGACTCTGGAGGACATGCGCAGTATGGAGGTCTTCTGCTGGGAGGACGGATGCCCGCGACCCTTCCTGCCATCAGAGGCGCTGCTGTACGCGCTAGTACACGACCACCGGGACTACGCGCGCTACCTGCTCGGCAGGTACTCGGTGAGCGCGCTCAGAGCGTCGCGCTGCAGCTTCTGCTGCCACCGCAGCAGCAGTTCGCCACACCTGTCGGTGGCGGTTCGCTACGACCGGGTGTCGATCCTCAGCATGATGGTGGAGGCACTGAAGGACTGTGACGCGCAGGGCGGGCAGCGGGACTACCTGGACGGCTGCGGTGGCTGCTCACATGTGGCGGACTCGGGTAAGACGGCGGTGCAGCTGGCGGTGGAGCTGTCGCGCCCCGACTGTCTGCTGCTGCTGCTGGCTCACGGCGCGCGGCCCGACGGCCTCGACGCCGCGCTGCAGCGACTCGTCTCCTCCGACGCCGCAGAGCGACGCCACGCACAGCGCTGCCTCGACTTCCTGCTGCTCTACCTGCCCAACCCGCCAGCGCTGCGCCGCCTGCAGGAGGAGCCACAGCACTGGCAAAGCCTGCTGGGAAATGAAGTCTTCAGCTGGCTGTGCGGTCTAGCCCCGCCCCCCCTCTTGCTGCAGGCGCTCAGGTGTTTGGCGCGGTCCGGCCCGGATCGAATTGCTGCGCTGCCTGACTTCCTGCAGCTGCACAGCTGGCAGTGACTGTCATCATGGCAACACACTCAGGACTGCTGTGATTGGACGCCGTATTGATGATGTAAATAAAATGTAAATAAAGACAAACAGACTGATAACTGATCAGCGATCAATACTGCTGTCCGTCTGACCGACAGACTTTAGGACCCTGAGGAGACTGAAGTGACAGACCTGGAGATACAAGGTTTTAATATGTAAAGTTTGTTTGTTTGACTTTTATTGTGAAATAATCTGATGGAAGGACGTTAACTTCCTGTTGATGTAACTGTGAAACATGTTTCTACCTCAGTGAGTTTCAAACTGATCAGAGTTCAGTCTGGACCGATGTTTATTCCTGGATATTGACTGTAAATAAACACAAACAAAGGTGGAGGTTTGTTTGTCTGTTGTTATTGTGACATTAGCTTTAGCGGTGTGTGCTAGCGCACAATAAAACACAATTATATAAAGATGGCCGACAGATACAACAGTGGCCTCTGTGTCTGCCCCTGGTGGCTGACTGCAGTATTTTATAATGATCTAATGATAATTTACTTTTCTTCTGTATTTCATAATTTCATACACATCATTTAATATTTTCAGTTGTAACTATTATAGTATATATATGTAGTATTAGTATACTATATATAGGATTTTCAAGCACCCAAACAGTGACTGTAAAAAATGTAAAATACAGATTTTTTTGTTTTAAAAACTCAAATAATGAAGTTTTTTATTAATGAATTATTTCAACTACAGAGTAGAGGTCAGACAAACATTTGAAATATATTTGAAATCTAAAAGTTTGACTTAAAAACTTTAGTGAAGATAGTCGCCTTAAAATTCAACTTTTCTTTTACAGTGCAGTAAAAGTAGAAACAGATCAGTGAGGAGAATGTTTCACTGAATCAACACACCGCAGAATGAAGGTCGCATAAATGAATGACATGAATATCATTATAAAAATATAAGCAATTGTAATGCTGTATAGCTTAGCATTCCTAATAATTCTTAATAATGTAAAGATTAGATGTTTGTCACATAAACACGTAACCATCAGCCCATTTCTCTCACTGTAACGTGGCCACAGCACAGGCTACAATACCATCACTCTTTCCAGGACAACAGAGATTAGTGTTTCCATAACTGGACAACTAGTCTCTAAATTTCCAGGTTTTCCAGGAGGAAACATTAATACTTTATTATCTAAAGTAACGGAAACATAATGGCTCTTATGTTCAGGTAATTAAACACTAATGAAAACATACCTGAATATTATATTACAGTTGAGATCAATACAACAAGAATATGATTGTAATTTATTGATGGTTGAGCTGCAGTTCACTGATCGACCACTGGCGGCGCTGTTAACAACAGTTTGATGATGCCATCTAGAGTTTGATAATAAAAGCAACCCGATCAATAACCAGACGCTGCGTCAGTGTCTGAACATGTTTATTAAGTTAATGGATGAAATCACACAACAGATGTTACACCGGATGACGACAGCTGTTCGGGTTTCCATGGCAACGCTGTCAGAGACGAGGAGGAGAGAGGACGAAGAGTTGAAAGGACCATTCCAGAGTTTGTTTACTTTAGTTAATTAATATAAATACAGTTCAGACCTCAAACCACCAAGTCCACTACCCCCATCAGGAGGGTCCATCAGGGTCCACCACAGTCCACCAGGGTCCACCACAGTCCACCAGGGTCCACCACAGTCCACCAGGGTCCACCACAGTCCATCAGGGTCCACCACAGTCCACCAGGGTCCACCACAGTCCATCAGGGTCCACCACAGTCCACCAGGGTCCACCACAGTCCACCAGGGTCCACCACAGTCCATCAGGGTCCACCACAGTCCATCAGGGTCCACCACAGTCCAGGTTTTGTTTTAAGTGAGTTAAACTTGTTGCAACAACAAACACAAACAGACGTCTGTTAAATGTACATTTTTACACTGT